>NC_134398.1:228119326-228424098 GCF_050003625.1 Haematobia irritans | reverse complement strand
AGAAAACGCAAAACTTTCAGTTGTTTCTAAGTTTATTTGACTCCTCGGTGAACTGGTTGTCAAATGTTTTTACGCACAACTCGCGCAGGCTTCAGGATACTCAAAGCACGAGTGAAATGCAAATCGAGTTACATATATTAGGTTTTAGATGTGGAACAATTTTATTAGCGGCTATACTTTCAAAGGTGAAAATGGTTATCAATGTTTTGTAGTTAGGTATAATGTGATTTTATGTACGTTTCTATCATTTAAAAATATAAATAAAATACAATATTTTGAGGGAAAATTTAATTTTCAATTCGCTTAAGGTGCTAGTAAAGTTGGGTGATGCAACCAAATGGAGAAAGAAGCAACGACCAATTTCATTGTCTAATACAACCAACTCGATCGAATTTGTCGGGTATCACAACTGCCATCAGATAGTTGTTGTAACTGCCAAAAGGAGGTTGGCAATAAATTCGATTATCACAACCAATCTGTACTCTCTGTGTTGGAAGGTGGCAAACTTTTTTTTCCGTCTTAATAAGGCAACGGTCCTCTAAAAGGACCGTTTGCATCGTCATTGTGATAATTTGTTAATAGTTTCTTCAATTTTTCTTGCAATAAATCACATCCCAGTAATCCAAATCTCACCCCGTAATCACGATTGCCAATTCGTGCCAAAACTAAATTTTGAAGAAAATTTTACCACAAATCTAGCAAATTAAAAAAAAAATATTTCTATAGAAATTTTTCTCAAAATTTTATTTCTATAGAAAATTTTCTTAAAGTTTTATTTCTATTTTCTTATTTTTTTTAATTCCATATAAAATTGTCTAAAAAATATAATTCTATATAAAATTTTAATTCTGTATAAAGTTTTCTCAAAATTTAATTTATAGAAAATTTGGTCAAAATTTTAATTACATAGAAAATTGAAGTACCACTTATTTGGAGAGGAATGTTTTGCAAAATGTACTTTTAGGCTGACTTCAATATATCTAAACTAGGGTTTGTAATCAACGTTACCGTTGAGTATATCCAGAAAATGCCACAAAAAGGGTCACTTGCAATAAACGGGAGCCCTCTTCTTTTTGAAAGGTGACACACTTTCATAAAGAAATAATACGAATCAAATAAATATAAGTTTTTTTATACGAAATTTAAAAATTAGTTTACGAAATTTAAAAATGAGTTAACTAAATTTACCTAATAATCTTTCCATATGTATTTCATCCTAAACACTCCTGCTAATAGATGGTTTGGGAGAGTAAAATTTTCGCGGCATATTTTCAGGCGGTTAACGTGTCCCCTTGAAATCATTATGATATGAAAGTGGTTACAAATTAAGAATTCGGTGCGTATACTCGACTATTTCCAAAGCACCAATCATATCCATTATTTCAACGGGATATAGGACCAAGAATTTACAAAAAATAATTTATTATACCCTCCACCATAGGATGGGATAGGATTAACTTTGTCATTCCGTTTGTAACTCTAAGACCCCATAAAGTATATATATTCTGGGTCGTTGTGAAATTCTGAGTCGATCTGAGCATGTCCGTCCGTCCGTCCGTCTGTTGAAAACACGCTAACTTCGAAACGAAACAAGCTATCAACTTGCAACTTTGCACAAGTAGTTCTTATTGATGTAGGTCAGATGGTATTGCAAATGGGCCATATCGGTCCACTTTTACGTAAAGCCCCCATATAAACGGACCCCAAAATTTGGCTGGCGAATCCTCTAAGAGAAGCAAATTTCATCCGATCCGGCTGAAATTTGGTACATGGTGTTAGTATATGGTCTCTAACAAACATGCAAAAATTGGTCCACATCGGTCAATAATTATATATATCCCCCATATAAACCGATCCCCCGATTTGGCTTGCGGAGCCTCTAAGAGAAGCAAATTTCATCCGATGTGGCTGAAATTTAGTATATGGTCTCTAACAACTATGCAAAAATTGGTCCACATCGGTCCATAATTATATATAGCCCCCATATAAACCGATCACCAGATTTGACCTCCGGAGCCTCTTGGAAGATCAAAATTCATCTGATTCAGTTGAAATTTGGTTCGTGGTGTTAATATATGGCCTCAAATACCCATGCAAAAAAACCGAAATCGGTCCATAATTATATATAGGCCCCATATAAACCGATCCCCAGATTTGACCTCCGGAGCCTCTTGGAAGAGCAATATTCATCCGATTCGGTTGAAATTTGGCACCTGAAGTTAGTATATGGTATCCAACAACAATGCAGGAATTGGTTCACATCAGTCCATAACTGTATATAGCCCCCATATAAACCGATCCCCAGATTTGACATCCGGTGCCTTTTGTAGAAGCAAAATTCATCCGATCTGGTTGAAATTTGGTACGTGGTAGAAGTATATGATACTTAACAAATATGTTAAAATTGGTCCATATCAGTCCATAATCATATATAGGCCCCTTATAAACCGATCCCGAGATTTGGTTTTGGAGCCTCTTGGAGGAGCAAATTTCATACGAGTCAGTTGAAATTTGGTACATTGTGCTAGTATATGGCCGTTAACAACCATGCCTAACTAGGTCCATATCGGTCTATAGTTATATATAGCCATCAGATAAATCGATCCCCAATCACACAAAAATTGGTCCATATCAAATTCATAATTGTATATAGCCCCCATATAAGCGACCCCCGTATTTCATTCTGGCTCTCTACGTATTGTCTAATACATACCACGTATGGACTAACTCAGAACGATGTTAAGAAGTTTTAAGATAACACAACCCAAGTAATTCGATTGTCGATGACAGTCTTTCGTAGAAGTTTCTACGCAATACATGGTGGAGGGTACATAAGATTCGGCCTGGCCGTATATACTTGTTATACCCTCCATCATAGGATGGGGGTATATTAACTTTGTCATTCCGTTTGTAACACATCGAAATATTGCACTAAGACCCCATAAAGTATATATATATATATATATATATATATATATATATATATATATATATATATATATATATATATATATATATATATATATATATATATATATATATATATATATATATATATATATATATATATATATATATATATATATGGGTCGTGGTGAAATTCTGAGTCGATCTAAGCATGTCCGTCCGTCCGTCTGTTGAAATCACGCTAACTTCCGAACGAAACAAGCTATCGACTTGAAACTTGGCACAAGTAGTTGTTATCGATGTAGGTCGGATGGTATTGAAAATGGGCCATATCGGTCTACTTTTACATATAGCCCCCATATAAAGGGACCCTCAGATTTGGCTTGTGGAGCTTCTAACAGAAGCATATTTCATCCGAGCCGGCTGAAATTTGGTACATGATGTTGGTATATGGTCTCCAACAACCATGCAAAAATTGGTCCATATCGGTCCATAATTATATATAGCCCCCATATAAACCGATCCCCAGATTTGGCTTGCGGAGCCTAAAAGAGAAGCAAATTTCATCCGATCCGTCTGAAATTTGGTACATGATATTGGTATATGGTCTCTAACAACCATGCAATAATTGGTCCACATCGGTTCATAATTACATATAGCCCCCATATAAACCGATCCCCAGATTTGGCTTGCGAAGTCTCCAAGAGAAGCAAATTTCATCCAATCCGGTTGTAATTTGGAACATGGTGTTAGCATATGATCTTTAACAACCATGTCAGAATTGGTCCATATCATACCATAATTTAATGTAGCCCCCATATAAAACGTTCTCCAGATTTGACCTCCGGAGCCTCTTGGAGAAGCAAAATTCATCCGATCCGGTTCAAATTAGGAACGTGGTGGTCACTAACAACCATACCAAAATTGGTCCAATCACACAAAAATTGGTCCATATCGGTTCATAATCATGGTTGCCACTAGAGCCAAAAATAATCTACCAAAATTTTATTTCTATAGAAAATGTTGTCAAAATTTTATTTCTAGAGAAAATTTTGTTAAAATTTTATTCGGTTCATAATAAAATATTCATCATTGTCAAAATTTTATTTCTATAGAAAATTTTGTCAAAATTTTATTTCTATAGAAAATTTTGTCAAAATTTTATTTCTATAGAAAATTTTGTCAAAATTTTATTTCTATAGAAAATTTTGTTCAAATTTTATTCGGTTCACAATCATGGTAGCCACTCGAGTCAAAAATAATCTACCAAGATTTTATTTCTATAGAATATTTTGTCAAAAGTTTATTTCTATGGAATATTTTGTTAAAATTTTATTTCTGTAGAAATGTTTGTCAACATTTTCTTTCTATAGAAAATTTTGTCAAAATTTTTATTTCTATAGAAAATTTTGTAAAAATTTTATTTTTATAGAAGATTTTGTTAAAATTTTATTTCTGTAGAAAATTTTGTCAAAATTTTTGTCTACTTTGTCAAATTGAATTATATACGTATTGGATCGATCTTTTTGATTTAATATATACCACGTATGGGCTTACATACAATTTAGAAGATGGTGTTAGGAGGTTTTAAGATACCTTGCCATCGGCAAGCGTTACCGCAAGTTAAGTAATTCGATTGTGTATGGCAGTGTTTAGAAGAAGTTTCTACGCAATCCATGATGGAGGGTACACAAGCTTCGGCCTGGCCGAACTTACGGCCGTATATACTTGTTTTTTATCTGTTTTTAATTTTCCTCTGTTGGTTAAGCTACACTTGCAGTTTAGTCAATGCATAGTTTTAAGCTGAGATCAAAAACAACAATAAAAATAATTTAAAATAAAAAAAAAAAAAAATGTGGCGTAGAAAAAAGTTTAACAAAAGTATCGTCGCAAAATGCCATATGTGCCATTAGCAAAACTGTAACACTGATTGTAATCAAAATTGAAATGTCCCCTTCTCGACATTTAGAAAGTTTTTCGTTTTTTTGTGGCTTTTGGAAAGCCGACATTTAAAGTTAACGTTGTGATCTATATCATATGTTTTTAATAATTAAAAGTTGACTTCATGTAGACTCTGTTGAAAGTCGTTTAGTAGATTTTGGTCATTATCAAAAGTCGATTTGACAACACCAAGAGTAAAATTTGTACAACACCAATGTGTTAGTATTTGGAAAATTCGAATGTAACATCTTCGGTGCTTTAGTCTGGAATAGAAAATATTATTCCATCGAATAGAATATTGTATTATTGTTCGTATTTCATTTTTAATGTTTTTCTCTTGTAATTTCCCAGTTTACTTTGTTCAGTGTTGATTTAAAGATAATCCAATATGATATGGTATTTATGTTGACATTATTCTAATGAGAAATTGTTTTTTTCATTAGCCTATGGTGGCTTCTGTCCCATTTTTAAGGTTGTCCAATTTACATTTTTGTATTTAGCTGTTGACTATCATTTGCATAAATTTTATTTCCCAAAGATTCTCCACGCCCTTAAACCGTTTATTCAAATCTTACGAAATACCTTGGTCTTCATCAGAAGGAGGAGAAAATTAGGAATTGTATATTTATAGGATATAATTTGTGGCAATTAACAAAATGCCTATTTCGGAAACATTAGGTCGTTTGAGGTAATTGACTTGATTGATTTGCTCAAATTACCATTTGGCATTTAAGACTTGTTAATGTAATTAACAAAACCAATATCAAGATGATATTTTCTAAACATAGAAACAAAGAAAGATCTATTAATAATTTTAATGACCAATTGTCTACGATTCCATGTAGGCAATGATTGCCTCATATTTCTTGTCCAATTTTCAATTTTGTTTTTCCCATATTCTTTCGTTGACATCTCTAGGACATAACTTAGCTTTGTTTTATAATTCCTCTTTAATATTTAATGGCTGAACTTTGTTGTGCCTGCGAATGAATGTGTCTCATGAAATATTCACAAATGGTAATGAATGAATGTCCAAATGGAAAAAAATAAGAATTATAATATGTAAGTGTATAAATTCACATGTATGTATGTGTGTGTGGATATTCTATATGCTTATAAGTCGCTCATCTATTTATGCATGCCACCACATTCAATGTGTGGGTAAAGCGGCGTTTTTACACTAAGGGACATTTTTAAATACACAGAGAAAAAAACTTGTTTCAAACTTATCATCATAACTATTTACTCAGCAAAAAACTTGGTAAGCAATTCAGGTGAAAAATTGACATTATATGCAACAACAAAATAAGGTTCTCGGATAAATATTGTATTTTTTTTAATTAATAAAATATAATAAAATATGCATATATATGCTTTAGATTTTGTAAATTAATTTGAAAAACAAAGTATTTGTCAATTTTCAAGAAGATTTTTTTAGTCTGGATTATAAACAACAACAAGAAACATGTTAAGTTATAAGGTAAAAACCTCAAGGGTATGTAAACTTATGTGAGACTGTGTACATACACAGGAAAAATGTTCACGAAATTTTTTCCATTTAATTGAGTTTTAAACAAGTATATACGGCCGTAAGTTCGGCCAGGCCGAAGCTTCTACTGAAGACTGCCATCCACAATCGAATTACTTGGGTTGCGGTAACACTTGCCGATGGCAAGGTACCTTAAAACTTCCTAACACCGTAATATATACCACATAGTCCATACGTGGTATATATTAAACTAAAAAAGGTCGATTAAATACGTATATAATTAAGTTTAAAGTTTCTATAGAAATAAAATAAAATTTTGACAAAATTTTCTATAGAAATAAAATTTTGACAACATTTTCTATAGAAATAAAATTTTGACAACATTATCTATAGAAATAAAATTTTAACAAAATCTTCTATAGAAATACAATTTTGACAAAATTTTCTATAGAAATAACATTTTGACAATGTGTTCTATAAAAATAAAATTTTGGTAGATTATTTTTGGCTCGAGTGGCAACCATGATTATGAACCGATATGGACCAATTTTTGTGTGATTGGGGATCGGATATATATATGGACCAATTTTGGCATGGTTATTAGCGGCCTTATACTAACACCACGTTGCAAATTTCAGCCGGATCGGATGAATTTTGCTCCTGCAAGAGGCTCCGGAGATCAAATCTGGGAATGGTTTATATGGGGGCTATATATAATTATGGGCCGATTTGGACCAATTTTTGCATGGTTATTAAAGACCATACCATATACCAACACCATGTATCAAATTTCAGGCGGATCGGATGAAATTTGCTTCTCTTTGAGGCTCCGCAACCCAAATCTGGGGATCGGTTTATATGGGGGCTATATATAATTAAAAACCGATGTGGACCAATTTTTGCATGGTTGTTAGAGACCATATACTAACACCACGTACCAAATTTCAGCCGGATCGGATGAAATTTGCTTCTCTTAGAGCAATCGCAAGCCAAATTTGGCGGTCCGTTTATATGGTGGCTATACGTAAAAGTGGACCGAAATGGACCATTTGCAATACCATCCGACCTACATCAATAACAACTACTTGTGCCAAGTTTCAAGTCGATAGCTTGTTTCGTTCGGAAGTTAGCGTGATTTCAACAGACGGACGGACATGCTCAGATCGACTCAGAATTTCACCACGACCCAGAATATATATACTTTATGGGGTCTTAGAGCAATATTTCGATGTGTTACAAACGGAATGACAAAGTTAATATACCCCTATCCTATGGTGGAGGGTATAATAATTGGATCAAATAATTTCCTGATTGAAGACAAAAAATAATTTTTTTTTGCGTAAATCGCGCTTTCAAGAGTCTTATTGTGCAGAACATTCATAACGTTTGGCTGATAAGTTCCCGGTTTGACACATAGATAGCGTCGCTAGTATTAAATGCATATTATTTTTATATAGTTCAAACCTTCAAATGATTCGTGTCAAAATTTGGCGTCTGTAAGTCAATTAGTTTGTGAGATAGAGCGTCTTTTGTGAAGCAACTTTTGTTATTGTGAAAAAAATGGAAAAAAAGGAATTTCGCGTTTTGATAAAATACTGTTTTCTGAAGGGAAAATATACGGTGGAAGCAAAATCTTGGCTTGATAATGAGTTTCCGGACTCTGCCCCAGGGAAATCAACAATAATTGATTGGTATGCAAAATTCAAGCGTGGTGAAATGAGCACGGTGGACGGCGAACGCAGTGGATGCTCGAAAGAGGTGGTTACCGACGAAAACATCAAAAAATCCACAAAATGATTTTGAATGACCGTAAAATGAAGCTGATCGAGATAGCAGAGGCCTTAAAGATATCAAAGGAACGTTTTGGTCATATCATTCATCAATATTTGGATATGCAGAAGCTCTGTGCAAAACCAAAAACCAACAACGTGTTGATGATTCTGAGCAGTGTTTGCAGCTGTTAACTCGTAATACACCCGAGGTTTTCCATCGATATTTGACAATGGATGAAACATGGCTCCATAGCTACACTCCTGAGTCCAATCGACAGTCGGCTGAGTGGACAGCGACCGGTGAACCGTCTCCGAAGCGTGGAAAGACTCAAAAGTCCGCTGGCAAAGTAATGGCCTCTGTTTTTTGGGATGCGCATGGAATAATTTTTATCGATTATCTTGAGAATGGAAAAACTATCAACAATGACTATTATATGGCATTATTGGAGCGTTTGAAGGTCGAAATCGCGGCAAAACGGACCATATGAAGAAGAAAAAAGAGTTGTTCCACAAAGACAACGCACCGTGCCACAAGTCATTGAGAGCGATGGCAAAAATTCATGAATTGGGCTTCGTATTGCTTCCCCACCCACCATATCCTCCAGATATGGCCCCCGGCGACTTTTTCTTGTTGTCAGACCTCAAAAGGATGCTGGCAGAGAAAAAATTTGGCTGCAATGAAGAGGTGATCGCCGAAACTGCGGCCTATTTTGAGGCAAAACCGAAGGAATACTACCAAAATGTTATCAAAAAATTGAAAGGTCGTTATAATCGCTGTATCGCTCTTGAAGGGAACTATGTTGAATAATAAAAACGAATTTTGACAAAAGAATGTGTTTTTCTTTGTTAGACCGGTGACTTATCAGCCAACCTGTTATTTTCGTCTTGGATTCGAGTTTTTGTGTTTTTTGTTATTAAGAACCTAAATTCAAAATGCGTGACGTTTTCAAGCTTTTGTAAATGTATTCCGAAAAAATTGTAACAGACTGATCAAACAAAGTATTATCTATCGCTAACAATTACCTTTTTCCCATTTTTCTGGCAAGTGGTTTTTGACTCAATCTCCTAGTTAACAGTTATTGAGCTGGGGAAAATTTCTTAATAAATTACAAATTTCAATTAAAATTAAAAATATATTTATTTTTTTTTTAAATAGAATAATTTGTATTAGATTACTTTGCATATATATCTTCCGATTTACACATTGCGTACATTATCCTGAATTAGTGCAAGTTAATATATGGGGATAATGGGATGTTATCAGTCTAACATATATATAAGTACGATTTGCCCTTGTGCCGAAATTATCATGAATTTTAAGACAAAATTTTGCCTATAACAGATATATGGTGCATGTGAAGGTTAGATCCACTCAGAAATTTGAATCGAAAAGGTTTTGTGGTATAAAGACTATTATTTATGGATATATAAAAAAGCAGAATCTCCTATTTTTAATTCCTTGTATAATGACCTTAGATTTATAGGTTTTACCATATATTATGTAAAACAGTGAATATTGAATTGAATTACAACTCCGCGAAAATGCTATTTTCCAATTTATGTCTTAATTTAATATTTCTAAAAGGAAATTGATAAATGGTGTTAATCGATTCGATTATTCATTGCACATGAAAGAAAATACACTAAGGCGATAGTAAATGTATATATATACACATATACAAATACATTCTCCTATCTGATTATCCCAGTTACAGCTATACTCACAAACATAACACATACCTACACACCAATGGAATTTTATTCGTACGCATATCTGAAATTTTCAATGTAGTTTGTTTTTTTGTATAGCTTTGAGCATAGATGGGTGGTTGGTGTAGTAGTAGTGGTTTGTGGTATTCATGATAATTTCTTCGAATTATTCTCTTTTGCCATTCTGTGAAAATGTCAAAATGTCCATGAAATTTATTTTGACACTTTAACTGTCATTCCCCTCAGTCAATTCTATTTTGGGGGTACATAAAGCATGGCAGTTGTTCTTTTTTTTCCTTCACAGATTTTTCCTCTTTTGACTTCTGCGCATTTCATTACTTTCTTTGTTTTCTCATTTCGTCTTGGTAGTGAGGTTTTTGGTTCTCTTCTATGATCCTTTTTTGGGATTTACAGTCGTATGAAATAAATGCAGAGCTTTTACGAAATCATCCAAGTCATATGGAGAAATGTAATGTTTTTGAACTGTGAAATATTTAGTTCGAAAGATTATAAATCTTGACCACATGACGGCTATATATTACAATAAAATGCCCTAAATTGGTCATACACTGAAAAAACAGTGAACCCACCAGGAAGAAAAATTTTGTTTAATTTTAGAAAATATAGATTATTTATAGAAAATGTTAACTAAACAGTATTACAAACGCTGATATCACTCCGACCTTACAATAATAGGTAAACAAATTTAAGAAAATTTACTACACAGAACAAAATTTCCGTAGTTAAACTAACACTAATTATACCCTTCACCACTACTGTGGTACAGGATATAATAAATTTGTGCATTTGTATGTAACGCCAAGAAGGAAAAAACTGAGACCCATCGTTTAGTATACCGATCGCCTTAGAATTGAATGCCGAGTCGATTTAGCGATGTCCGTCTGTCTGTCTGTCTGTATATGTAATTTTGTGTGCAAAGTACAGCTCGTAGTTTAAGTCCGATAATCGTCAAATTTGGCACAGAGCTTTTTATTGGTTCATAGGCAATCGCTATTGATTTTGAAAAAAATCGGTTCAGATTTAGATATAGCTGTCATATATATTTATCACCGATCTGGTCATAATTGACGTATTTAAAGGGTGATACGGTCAAAATTTGGTCAATATAAACTTGACGTATTTCTTTCAATTTTGCATTTAAAAAACTTGAACACCCTCACACTCAAAAAAAAGTGAACTCTCTATTTCACTAAAGCCAATTTAACTTTATTTTAGTTCATGGAATTATTATGTTTGGAGAAAGTTTCCTTTACTCTAATAATTTTTTGTTTACGTTAGTTAAATTAACTAAAACCGAGGAAAAAAATGAACTCAAATGAAGCATAATGATTAACTAAGTTCGTACCTTCCACAAAATAGTTCAGAAATTTTTTAAATTTGTAAATTTTACAAAAAATGCGTCCATCATGAACTTCGTATATCACTAAAGACAAATTCTTGCAATTTTGAACTCCAAGTTTTTCCTTCAAACTACAAAATTTTCTTTAACAAGTGAAAAAACTTAGTTATGTCTAATAAATTTTCTTGAATTTGTCGAAAAATATTTAATTATTTTTATGACATCGGCGTGATGTCAACGTTTGTAATACTGTTTAGTTAAAATTTTCTACAAATATTCAAAATTTTCTAAAATTAACCGAAACTTTTCTTCCTGGTGGGTTCACTGTTTTTTCAGTGCATTCTGAAGGTGTGTGTGTGTAGAATGTTGCTCCTATTTTGATTTTGGAATTCACTCTTCAGTTGTCAAAATGCCGTCCAAGCAAGAAGAGCAGCGTATCAAAATTTTGTTCGCGCATCGCGAAAATCCGAGCTACTCGCACGCAAAGCTAAAAGCAAAATCGTTAAATGTTGCCAAATCAACCGTTACAGATGTAATCAAAGTGTTTGGGGAACGTTTGTCGACAGCCAGGAAGTCTGGATCGGGGGGAAATCGAAAACCGGAAGCCGCTGAGACGTTAAAGAGAGTTGCCGGTAGTTTCAAGCGAATCCCTAACCTCTCTCTTCGAGATGCCGCAAATAAGCTGGGTGTATCGTCTACAACCGTTCATCGAGCCAAAAAACGAGCCGGACTATCGACTTACATGAAGGTAGTGACTCCAAATAGCGATGATAAACAAAATACGACGGCCAAAGCGCGATCCCGGAGGCTGTACACGACGATGCTGACGAAGTTTGACTGCGTGGTAATGGACGACGAAATCTACGTCAAAGCCGACTACAAGCAGCTTCCGGGACAGGAGTTTTATACAGCAAAAGGAAGGGGAAAGGTAGCAGATATTTTCAAGCACATAAAACTGTCAAAGTTCGCAAAGAAATATCTGGTTTGGCGAGCCATCTGTACCTGTGGCTTGAAACACATGAACATTTTCATAGCTTCCGGGACTGTCAACCAAGAAATTTACGTGAAAGAGTGTTTGAATAAACGTCTGCTGCCTTTCCTGTTTTGGCATCTTGCCATTACGGTAAAAAGGCCATGGAGTGGTACGCCGCCAACAACGTGCAGGTGGTTCCCAAGGACAAGAACCCTCCCAACACGCCAGAGCTCCGTCCAATTGAGAAATACTGGGCTATTGTCAAGTGGAACCTAAAGAAGACCAAAAACTGCTAAGGACGAGCAGCAGTTCAAGGCAAACTGGCTTTCTGCGGCGACGAAGGTGGACAAGGTGGCTGTACAAAATCTGATGGCAGGTGTCAAGCGTGAGGCCCGGCAATTCGGATTTGGAAAAGCGAAAGCCTAACTGAATATTTTTCCTGAATTTTATACTAATTGAACTTGAAAAAGAAATTTAATTTGATTTTTTAAATAAACAATTTCACCGATTTAACGATTTCACGCGTTTTCCCTTGACCAAATTTTGACCGTAAGATATGCAAGATACCAGCCAAATCGGTTCTGATTTAGATATAGCTCCCTGATTCTCCTCCCTGATTCTCCCTGATCCCCTGATTCTTAATGCTTGCATAATTGGTCAAAATGTATGAACCCATTTACTAAAAACCGCATTATAGCATCCAACCAGTAAACATAATTTATTAAAAAATTCCTAATTTCACAACAAGTATTTACGAAAACAATATATTATGAAAGTGTACATATTTTTTATGGAAAAGTCCATAAATTTATAAAAATGTATGAATTTATGTACAAATTCATATTTTATTTTTTTGTGTGTATGCATGTCAAATTTGGTCAAATCGGTTCATATTTAGATATAGCTCCCATATATATGTACGCCAGAGTAGGGGAAATATGGTGAATGTTTCATATTTTTGACCCATTTTCAATCGGAGTTTAATCCAATTGACTCGATAGTTTCCACAGAGAATACATTTACCCCCATTTTCACAAAGCTCCGTTAGTGTTCCGTTAACTAACCAACTTTTAAACCGTATTATAGACGAAGTTGTCATCCTGCCTTTATATTCCATAGGCCAGTTAGGAACTTAACTGACGAAAAAATTTCAGTTAAGGTTAACCGGAGAGAAGATATTTGCAATTTACTTTCTGTTAACTGGCAGTTAAAGCCTAACGGAGCTACATGAAAATGGCCGTTAATATGCTATGTTACAGTGACGCTAACCTTTTGTGAAAAAAATGGCTTATAATTTTTTATATTTGTAGGTATTGAAATTGTAAAAGGAGGACAAAATCGTTACGCAGCATCTTATTAAAAGTGAAAGGAACAAGAAGAGGAAAAGCAATACGTTTTACAGTTGGTAACTTTACATGGAAATTGGAAATAGTGGAATAATAAACTAATATCTCAAGGCCAGTCGATGCTATTAATTCTTAATAAATATATTTAATATATTAATAAAACATTTTTTTGTATTGAGGAAAAAATGCTTATATATCTAAATAAAACTGTATTTAAAAACGAAGATAAGCAGTTCTAATTTTGAAGTAAAAGGTTTACCACAAATATGTAAGATTTGTCCAAATGAATGAAAAAAGTTCAATAAAATCATTCCATATATGTATTCAGTTAAATTTTTTCATTCTGTATAGGAAAATGTTAACTAATATATGGAATGCCTTGCACCTAATTTCTACGAAAATCACATCGTTCAAACAAATAAAAATGTCTTTGGCGCTATAAGAAGTTCACCTTTCTTCACAATGAGTTCAGTTTAACTTAAAGAAGTGGTCACTTTTTTCTGGGTGTAGTTCACTTTGGTTTTATCCGAATTTATTCTAACGATTGGTTAATAGTTTCACTGCAAGTAGAGGATACTGATGAGGAATGTGGTAGGTCCGAAACGACCATCCATCTAACAATCCTGCAGTCTAAAGGTCTTTGTCCAAATAAATTTGACAAAAGTACTTTTTCCTCTACAAGAGTACCAACCCCCTGTTGATATTGAATTCAAAATTGCAAAAATGTATTTAATACCATATAAAGTTCATGATGGCCGCATTATTGGTAAAATTTAAAATTTTAAGAAATTCTGAACTATTTTGTGGGACACACGAATTTAGTAAATCTTTATGCTTCATTCGAGTATAATTTACCCCTTTTCCCAAAAAAATTATTGAAGTCAAGAAAAGTTTCTCAAAACATAAAAATTCCATAAACTAAAAGAGAATTAATTTGGCTTTAGCGCCATATCCCAGCAAAAACATTTGGAAGTTCTTCCAAATTCACAACTTTAAAAGCACTTCCAGAGGATGCACTCCCAATGATGTTCTTTATTTTAACTACCCAGGAAGTTTATTTATAAGGTACTTTTTTCATAATTTTAATGGGTAATTTTAATATTTTTTGTTTCAAATAGGTTAAAAATAGAGTAAGAATTCATAAAATGGTACAAATCATTTTAATTTTGTTGAAAAAAATTCTAAATTCAATCTGAAAAAATTGTGAATTTTTGAAAATATTTGAGGTCAAACGTTTCAGGCAAACGTTAGAATCCATTAAAAATTATAAAAATTATTTATTTGACAAAATATCCCAGAATTTTTTTAATTTACATTCAAAACATTGAATTCGGATCACACCTAAAGAAGTGATGCAAATTCAGTGCAACGGCTGTTGAATTGGAGGACTTCCGTCCTATCATAAGCCCATGTTAAACTCATCGCTTCTGTGTCAATTTTGCACCACTTCCGGATCCAAAAAGAACATTTTCATTAAATTTTTAGCTACGGTTTTTTGCTGGGATATGGTTCAGTTCCTTTTGATTGTAATACCACCAATTCTGTAGAGTTGCTTTCGTACGGTTTTAGCTCTTTTTCAAATCTATTTACACAAGTGTAACCTAATGCTAGTCTAGAGGGCAAACATCAATAGAGTAATTTTGAAAATTAAAGCCTAAATAAATAAATTTATTTATATCATATTAAATAAAATAAAATAATTCAACCTGATTAAGAATATAATTAAGTCATACTTTCCAAATGATGTTGTTCTAATTTCTTAAAAATAAAGTGTTTCATACAAATAGCGATAACCTAATTTTTCTTATGATAACTTCTGGGGGGAAATCTGTATGTATGCATGTTTGTATGTATATATCAAAAAGGAAGCAGGTTTATTATCCATTCATACATAGATCCTTATATATGGGCAATTGTATGTTGTGTGTGTGTGTGCAGTATTGACATATACGTATTTCTTTCTATGTAGGCTGTCGGCTCATTGTTTATTTGCATTTAGAGATTCATTTTATTGCTTTGATTAAGAACCTTCTCCGGAACAAGACCCTTATCATTACAAACAAAAAAACACACAAGAAGGTGTTGGTAGCAATGAATTTGATTAGATTTTCATCATAGGCAACTGATACTCTTTGCTTTGCCAACATTTTTTTATTAGCTGAGTTTTTATTATTTTATCTTATCATAAAAATAATCCATGGATATATATACACAAATATGTATATTTGCTTATTATTAGTTTTAGGTACAGTGGTTAAAATATAATAGAGGAAAAATAAAAAAATAAAATACAGAGGTACTTCATAGCAAAGAATTACAAGTTGATATTATTATTAGACAATATTTGTGCATTTCTATCATTAGCTACAAAATATGTATTTTTATACCCTTCACCACTACTGTGGTACAGGGTATAATAAGTTTGTGCATTTGTATGTAACGCTAACAAGTAGTAATCATAGACCAACCTTATAGTATACGGATCGGCTTAGAATTAAATTCTGAGTCGATTTAGCGATGTCTGTCTGTCTGTCTGTCTGTCTGTCCGTCTGTCTGTCTGTCTGTCTGTCTGTTGATGTATTTTTGTGTGCAAAGTACAGATCGCAGTTTCAGTCCGATTGTCCTAAAATTTGGTATAGGGTCCTGTTTCGGCTCAAAGACGATCCCTATTGATTTTGGAAAAAATCGGTTCAGATTTAGATATAGCTGCCATATATATTTTTCACCGATCTGGTCATAATTGGCGTGTATATCAACCGATCTTCCTCAAATTCCGTACATCCGAATATTTTATGAGTCTCGAAAAATTTGCAAAATATCAGCAAAATCGGATCAGATTTAGATATAGCTCCCATATATAGCTTTCGCCCGATTTACACTCATTTGCCCACAGAGGCCAATTTTTTGCTCCGATTTAGTTGAAATTTTGCATAGGGAGTAGAAATAGCGTTATAACTATGCGTGCCAAATTTGCTTGAAATCGGTTCAGATTTGGATATATCTCCCATATAAAGCTTTCGCCCGATTTACACTCATATGACCACAGAGGCCAATTTTTAACTCCGATTTAGTTGAAATTTTGCACAGGGAGTAGAATTAGCATTGTAGCTATGCGTGCCAAATTTGGTTGAAATCGGTTCAGATTTAGATATAGCTCCCATATATATGTTTTTCTGATTTCGACAAAAATGGTAAAAATACCAACATTTTCCTTGTAAAATCGCCACTGCTTGGTCGAAAAGTTGTAAAAATGACTCTAATTTTCCTACATACAAATACATACATTTAAATATCACTCGATCTGGAAGAATTTGATAGACTTCTACAAAATCTATAGACTCAAAATTTAAGTCGGCTAATGCACTAGGGTGGAACACAATGTTAGTAAAAAAATATGGGAAACGTTTAAATCTGAAGCAATTTTAAGGAAACTTCGAAAAAGTTTATTTATCATCCAAATTTAAATCATAAATAAACTTTTTCGAAGTTTCCTTAAAATTGCTTCAGATTTAAACGTTTCCCATATTTTTTTACTCGATATATATATATATATATATATATATATATATATATATATATATATATATATATATATATATATATATATATATATATATATATATATATATATATATATATATATATATATATATATATATATATATATATATATATATATATATATATATATATATATATATATATATATATATATATATATATATATATATATATATATATATATATATATATATATATATATATATATATATATATATCGAGTAAAAAAATATGGGAAACGTTTAAATCTGAAGCAATTTTAAGGAAACTTCGAAAAAGTTTATTTATGATTTAAATTTGGATGATAAATAAACTTTTTCGAAGTTTCCTTAAAATTGCTTCAGATTTAAACGTTTCCCATATTTTTTTACTAACATTGTGTTCCACCCTAGTGCATTAGCCGACTTAAATTTTGAGTCTATAGATTTTGTAGAAGTCTATCAAATTCTTCCAGATCGAGTGATATTTAAATGTATGTATTTGGGACAAACCTTTATATATAGCCCCCAACACATTTGACGGATGTGATATGGTATCGAAAATTTAGATCTACAAAGTGGTGCAGGGTATAATATAGTCGGCCCCGCCCGACTTTAGACTTTCCTTACTGGTTAAATTATGCAAAATATCAATGTTCAGAAAAAATATCACTAATATTTCTTAAATTAAAATATCAATTTATTATGGAAAAATATTCAATTGAAAAATTAATGTATATGTTTAATTATGTAATCAATATAAAAATCAATCACAAAATTAAACTGAACTAATTAAATTCTTAAGTGGAACAATTAATTTTTATAATTGGCATTGGTCATTGACATTATCATTTTAGTGGTTAAAGAAATTTAAATTGAAAATTAATTTCGTGATTGAAAGTAAAAATATTTTTTTCTGTGTATTTTTATATACCCAACAAAAAAGTGGAAATTGTCCCACAAAAACCTGTTTTTAAGCTCATCCCGTGATCCTCTTTAATTTTTTTGTAAACTTTGGATGAAATTTTGTTGGCTATTTGAAGTCATAATATAAATTGTGAATACTTAAATGTTATAAAAATTAATAAACAAGTAAGGAAAGTCTAAAGTGGGGCGGGGCCGATTATATTATACCCTGCACCACTTTGTAAATCCATATTTTCGATATTATATCAAATCCGTGAAATGTGTTGGGTGCTATATATAAAGATTTTTCTCCCAAATACATACATTCAAATCTGACTCCATCTGAACAAAATTTATAATCTATAGACTTAAAATTTATGTCGGCTAATGCCCTGGGATGGTACATTATGTTAGTAAAAACAAGTATATACGGCCGTAAGTTCGGCCAGGCCGAAGCTTATGTACCCTCCACCATGGATTGCGTAGAAACTTCTACTGAAGACTGTCATCCACAATCGAATTACTTGGGTTGCGGTAAGGTATCTTAAAACTTCCTAACACCGTAATATATACCACATAGTCCATACGTGGTATTTATTAAACTAAAAAAAGGCCGATTAAATACGTATATAATTAAGTTTAAAGTTTCTATAGAAATACAATTTTGACAAAGGCAAATGTTGACAACAATTTCTATAGAAGTAAAATTTGGAAAAAATTTGGTATAGAAATAAATTTTGGATAAATTTTTCTATAGAAATAAAATTCTGACAAAATTTTCTATAGAAAAAAAATTTTGACAAAATTTTCTATAGAAATAAAATTTTGACAAAATGTTTTCTATAGAAATAAAATTTTGACAAATAGAAATAAAATTTTGACAAAATTTTCTATAGAAATAACATTTTGACAAAATTTTCTATAGAAATAACATTTTGACAATGTTTTCTATAAAAATAAAATTTTGGTAGATCATTTTTGGGGAGCCACCGTGGTGCAATGGTTAGCATGCTCGCCTTGCATACACAAGGTCGTGGGTTCGATTCCTGCTACGACCGAACACCAAAAAGTTTTTCAGCGGTGGATTATCCCACCTCAGTAATGCTGGTGACATTTCTGAGGGTTTCAAAGCTTCTCTAAGTGGTTTCACTGGAATGTGGAACGCCGTTCGAACTCGGCTATAAAAAGGAGGTCCCCTGTCATTGAGCTTAACATGGAATCGGGCAGCACTCAGTGATAAGACAGAAGTTCACCACTGTGGTATCACAATGGACTGAATAGTCTATGTGAGCCTGATACATCGGGCTGCCACATAACCTAACCATTTTTGGCTCGAGTGGCAACCATGATTATGAACCGATAAGGACCAATTTTTGTGTGATTGATGATCGCCTATATAAACTATAGACCGATATGGACCAATTTTGGCATGGTTATTAGCGGCCTTATAGTAACACCACGTTTCAAATTTCAACCGAATCGGATGAATTTTGCTCCTCTAAGAGGCTCCGGAGGTCAAATCTAGGGAACGGTTTATATGGGGCTATATACAATTATGGACCGATATGGACCAATTCTTGCGTGTTTGTTGGAGGCCACATTCTAACACCACGTTCCAAATTTCAACCGGATCGGATGAATTTTGCTCCTCCAAGAGGCTTCGGAGGACAAATCTGGGGATCGATTTATATGGGGACTATATACAATTAAGGACCGATATGGACCAATTCTTGCATGGTTGTTAGAGACCATATACTAACACCACGGACCAAATTTCAATCGTATCGGATGACTTTTGCTCCTCAAAGAGGCTCCGGAGGTCAAATCTGGGGATCGATTTATATGGGGGCTATATATAATTATGGGCCGATGTGGACCAATTTTTGCATGAGAACATACATCAATACCATGTACCAAATTTCAGCCGGATCGGATGAAATTTGCTTCTCTTAGAGGCTCCGCAAGCCAAATCGGGGGATCGGTTTATACGGGGGCTATATATAATTATGGACCGATGTGGAAAAATTTTTGCATTGTTATTAGAGACCATATACTAACACCATGTATCAAATTTCAGCCGGATCGGATGAAATTTGGTTCTCTTAGAGGCTCCGCAAGCCAAATCGGTTTATATGGGGGCTATATGTAACTATGGACCGATATGGACCAATTTTTTCATGGTTGTTAGATACCATATACTAACACCATGTACCAAATTTCAGCCGGATCGGATGAAATTTGCTTCTCTTAGAGCAATCGCAAGCTAAATTTGGGGGTCCGTTTATATGGGGGCTATACGTAAAAGTGGACCGATATGGACCAATTTTTGCATAGTTGTTAGAAACCATATACTAACACCATGTATCAAATTTCAGCCAGATCGGATGAAATTTGCTTCTCTTAGAGCAATCGCAAGCCAAATTCGGGGGTCCGTTTATATGGGGGCTATACGTAAAAGTGGACCAATATGGCCCATTTTCAATACCATTCGACCTACATCAATAAAAACTACTTGTGTCAAGTTAGCGTGATTTCAACAGACGGACGGACGGACGGACGGACATGCTTAGATCGACTCAGAATTTCACCACGACCCAGAATATATATACTTTATGGGGTCTTAGAGCAATATTTCGATGTGTTACAAACGGAATGACAAAGTTAATATACCCCCATCCTATGGGGGAGCGTATAAAAAGAGAACGCACTGGGAATAATATGTGGGTTAATTTTCGAAATTGTTAACTAAAATTGTCAACAAATTCAAGAAACTTTATTAAATCTGAATTAATATGGAGAAATATGAATATTTTGTTTTTAAATATTTTTCTCTGTTTTAGTTCATTTAGTTAACATTCACAAAACAATTGTAGGTGAAGGAAACTTTCTCGTCTTGAGGGAATTTTAACTATTTTAACTAATCCATGAAGAAATATATAGTTAAATTGTCTTTAGAGCCCTGGTGGATTTACTTTTTTTTGAGTGTACTTTTTTCAAATATTGTGAGTAAATTTTTATTCACAAAATTAAAATTTATTACGAAAACTAAGTAACACAAGAGATTTCTTTATATATATCACCTCAAGAGAATTTCTTGTGAACTGAAAATTAAGACAATTTCGAGAAGGGCTATTTTAGATGTGATTTTAAAATAATTACTTAGGAACTTCCAATTTTGAAGTTTACTAAACCAACAATTTTCCTTTGCAAAATAGCAAACATTTTCTTAGTCAAAACGGCAGTAGTAAGTTTGCTGTTTTTTTTTAAACATGTTTACTTTCTCTTTTGCAACAGATATTATTAATGACTTTATCTTTTGAGTGTACATTGAGCACTACATTTGTCTTGTATATATATATATATTTCTTAATTATACCTTAATCTTGTGGCAATAACTTAATAAAATCACAAACTTCACTCTTGATCTACTGTAGTCTAAACTATACGAATGTGAAATACAGTAGCAATAGATAAGAATATAGGCGGAAGTATGGATGAATGACTAAATGACAGAATGGGTTGTAAACACAACTAAAGCGTGCCTACATTTTATTGACAATGTTTGTCTACCAATGAAACTGTCAAATGATGGCAATACAATGAAGATAACAGAGGTAGAGGGTATATGTAGTGATGAGTAACTGAGTGAGTGGATTAACTCGCTACTATGAAAATATTTCGTGTTAATCAGTCTTAACTTAATTTTTGTAATATTAGACTCGACTATCGAACCTACGAAAGCTTCGTAGTACATAGCAATCGATTAGAAACTCTGTGTATATATACGTATATATGCCATTTTGTGGCTATCTATAGGTATGCATAGGCGTGCTTTTGGTTGTTGTTATTTTTCTATTTAGTAGGTTATTTAGTTCGTTTTCCCCAATCCGTTGTAGTATCAGTAAATAATTACATTTGATTTATATTAATTTGTGATAAAGGTTTTGCACATGACATACTTTTTTTCTGTTATTTACACAGAAGGTGCTTTGTGAGTAAAGTAATCTGTGTTGTAGGGGAATTTAAATATAATGTTTTAGAAATTATTGATTTTTAATAATAAAACAAACAAACAAACTCACACAAAGCCTGCTCAATTCCAGCAAAACCTTTCTTTACCAAATAATCTTGGAGGTCACCTAGCACAAAATTGTAAAATATATAGTATGTGAGAAACAACAAATATAAAGGGTGATACGGTCAAAATTTGGTCAATATAAACTTGACGTATTTCTTTCAATTTTGCATTTAAAAAACCTGAACACCCCTCATTTTGAAGGTGTGTGTGTGTAGAATGTTGCTCGTATTTTGATTTTGGAATTCACTCTTCAGTAGTCAAAATGCCGTCCAAGCAAGAAGAGCAGCGTATCAAAATTTTGCTCGCGCATTGCGAAAATCCGAGCTACTCGCATGCAAAGCTGGCAAAATCGCTAAAAGTTGCCAAATCAACCGTTACAAATGTAATTAAAGTGTTTGGGGAACGTTTGTCGATAGCCAGGAAGTCTGGATCGGGGGGAAATCGAAAACCGGAAGCCGCTGAGACGACAAAGAGAGTTGCCGGTAGTTTCAAGCGAAACCCTAACCTCTCTCTCCGAGATGTCGCAAATAAGCTGGGTGTATCGTCTACAACCGTGCATCGAGCCAAAAAACTAGCCGGACTATCGACTTACAAGAAGGTAGTGACTCCAAATCGTGATGATAAACAAAATACGATGGCCAAAGCGCGATCCCGGAGGCTGTACACGACGACGCGGACGAAGTTTGACTGCGTGGTAATGGACGACGAAACCTACGTCAAAGCCGCCTACAAGCAGCTTCAGGGACAGGAGTTTTATACGGCAAAAGGAAGGGGAAAGGTAGCAGATATTTTTAAGCACATAAAACTGTCAAAGTTCGCAAAGAAATATCTGGTTTGGCAAGCCATCTGTACCTGTGGCTTGAAAAGCAGCATTTTCATAGCTTCCGGGACTGTCAACCAAGAAATTTACGTGAAAGAGTGTTTGAATAAACGTCTGCTGCCTTTCCTGAAGAAACACGGTTGTTCCGTACTGTTTTGGCCGGATTTGGCATCTTGTCATTACGGTAAAAAGGCCATGGAGTGGTACGCCGCCAACAACGTGCAGGTGGTTCCCAAGGACAAGAACCCTCCCAACACGCCAGAGCTCCGCCCAATTGAGAAATACTGGGCTATTGTCAAGCGGAACCTAAAGAAGACCAAAAAAACTGCTAAGGACGAGCAGCAGTTCAAGGCAAACTGGCTTTCTGCGGCGAAGAAGGTGGACAAGATGGCTGTACAAAATCTGATGGCAGGTGTCAAGCGTGAGGCCCGGCAATTCGGATTTGGAAAAGCGAAAGCTTAACTGAATATTTTTCCTGAATTTTATACTAATTGAACTTGAAAAATAAATTTAATTTGATTTTTTAAATAAACGATTTCACCGATTTACACGCGTTTTCCCTTTACCAAATTTTGACCGTATCATCCTTTATTAGATACATGGTAGTGCTCCCGAAAATTTGATGTTTGTTAACTAGGGTTTTCTTTTTCCCGGTCATTTTCCATTCCCGGGAAAGAGAGATTTTGTTTCGAATTTCCCAGGATCCCGGTCAAAGGGAAACCTGATTTGTTGTGGCATGCACTCAGACATTGGAATAAATTATAAATCGCTTAAAGCTACGGTTATAAGCAGAGATGTGGAGTCAGAGTCGTAGAAATTTTGCTGCAAAATTGATTGGAGTCGGAGTCGGAGCCGGAGTCGTAGAAATTTTGCAGCAAAATTGATTGGAGTCGAAGCCGGAGTCGTAGAAATTTTGCTCGACTCCTACTCCGGCGAAACATAATTTGAAAAACACTTCATATCTTTGTAACTAAAGAAATATTTCGACACATTAGATTCCATTAGGGGTTTTAATCGAACAACGAAAAACGAAGTACTGGATTTCAGGCCATTTAAAGTGTATTTATATGGGTGACATTTCACGGTGATATAAAAAGTAGGTTTTACTAGAATATGGGTAGAATCGATCAATTGTATTGTCCATTTTTAACATATTAAAATATCGATTTTTGAACCTATATGTACTGTTGATAAAGGTAAAATTTTAAAGCAATATAGCAGTAACAGGTTGGCTGATAAGTCTTCGATCTGACACATAGATGGCGTCGCTAGTATTAAATGCATATTATTTTTAGATAGTACCAACCTTCAAATGATTCGTGTCAAAATTTGACGTCTGTAAGTCAATTAGTTTGTGAAATAGAGCATCTTTTGTGAAGCAACTTTTGTTATTGTGAAAAAAATGGAGAAAAAGGAATTTCGTGTTTTAATAATTTACTGTTTTCTGAAGGGAAAAAATACGGTGGAAGCAAAAACTAGGCTTGATAATGAGTTTCCGGCCTCTGCCCCAGGGAAATCAACAATAATTGATTGGTATGCAAAATTCAAGCATGGTGAAATGAGCACGGAGGACGGTGAACGCAGTGGATGCCCGAAAGAGGTGGTTACCGACGAAAACATCAAACAAATCCACAAAATGATTTTGAATGACCGTAAAATGAAGTTGATCGAGATAGGAGAGGCCTTAAAAATATCAAAGGAACGTGTTGGTCATATCATTAATCAATATTTGGATATGTGGAAGCTCTGTGCAAAATGGGTGCCGCGCGAGCTCACATTTGACCAAAAACAACAACGTGTTGATGATTCTGAGCGGTGTTTGCAGCTGTTACCTCGTAATACACCCGAGTTTTTCCGTCGATATATGACAATGGATGAAACATGGCTCCATCACTACACTCCTGAGTCCAATCGACAGTCGGCTGAGTGGACAGCGACCGGTGAAACGTCTGCGAAGCGTAGAAAGCAAAGTAATGGCCTCTGTTTTTTGGGATGCGCATCGATTATCTTGAGAAGGGAAAAACCATCAACAGTGACTATTATGTGGCGTTATTGGAGCGTTTGAAGGTCGAATTAGGGAGCCACCGTGGTGCAATGGTTAGCATGCCCGCCTTGCATACACAAGGTCGTGGGTTCGATTCCTGCTTCGACCGAACACCAAAAAGTTTTTCAGCGGTGGATTATCCCACCTCAGTAACGCTGGTGACATTTCTGAGAGTTTCAAAGCTTCTCTAAGTGGTTTCACTGTAATGTGGAACGCCGTTCGGACTCGGCTATAAAAAGGAGGTCCCTTGTCATTGAGCTTAACATGGAATCGGGCAGCACTCAGTGATAAGAGAGAAGTTCACCAATGTGGTATCACAATGGACTGAATAGTCTAAGTGAGCCTGATACATCGGGCTGCCACCTGACCTAACCTAAGGTCGAAATCGCAGCAAAACGGCCCCATATGAAGAAGAAAAAAGTGTGGTTCCACCAAGACAACGCATCTTGCCGCAAGTCATTGAGAACGATGGCAAAAATTCATGAATTGGGCTTCGTATTGCTTCCCCACCCACTGTATTCTCCAGATCTGGCCCCCAGCGACGTTTTCTTGTTCTCAGACCTCAAAAGGATGCTCGCAGGGAAAAAATTTGACTGCAATGAAGAGGTGATCGCCGAAACTGAGGCCTATTTTGAGGCAAAACCGAAGGAGTACTACCAAAATGGTATCAAGAAATTGGAAGGTCGTTATAATCGTTATATCGCTCTTGAAGGGAACTATGTTGAATAATAAAAACGAATTTTGACAAAAAAATGTGTTTTTCTTTGTTAGACCGGGGACTTATCAGCCAACTTGTTATTTTTGTAAGGTCTTTGATTTTTACATCTACGTTTAGTTCACAACATTTTTTAAAACCAAATAAGTTACATTTAGTATATGTCTAACGATGATTTGTTTTCGATATAAGCATCAATATTTTCTCTTTGTTTGTGGCAGAGCCTTGTACAGGCTTCGCATCAAGAGTACTAACTAACTGACTACTCTATTTAACGAATACCCTATTTAGCGAAAATCGAACTTAACGAACGTGCAAAATTTTTACTTTAGTACTTAACCGGTGGTCTGGTAAAATTTTTGTATGGAATCGACACGATAAACAATAACAAGACATTGAGAAACAGGCCCTAAGTATTGTAAAAACACGAATGGTTGAGTTGAGTCAATTGGCTTTTGGTAATAGAAAGGAGATAACTCATCATTGAGTTTAAAATATAATCATGCTTCTTATTTGATAGTGTACAGAAGTCTCGTGGGAATAAGGCTTTAATATAATATCTGATCTTTGTTGTTATTGTTAGGGTGTCTTATAGATATGACACCTGAATAATTAAGATAATGTTAGTAGTTTTAGTTATCTAAGAAATTTTGTGATAGGGAAGGAGACTTGGGTTCACTGAACTCTCTTGATAGAAAGTCTATGGATTGGATTTCGCTATAAAATGGATAAATTCTTGAATTGTCTCATCAGTTCGAATATTGGATACAACTTCATTACACGCAAGAATAGGCGAATTAATATGGCGTTTCTAAGTGGTTTCTTTTCTCTCGCTGGAATTTTGTCCATTGTGTTCGTTACTACATGGAGTGCTCCTTTAGATTATCTCAATGATGAGGAGATTGATACAAGACTAACTGATGGGTTTTTGTTGGACGATATGATTATTAGTGTAACCAGAAATGGGGCAATAAATCCTTCCTTCGCATGGCCCGATGGCATCCTGTATTACAAAATATCGAGTGTGTTTGGTAAGAAATGATATATAAATATTTCCTTGAGAAATGAAATTCCTGACTAGTGAAAAAACACGCCAAGAGTTTTCCATCCTAGATATATCCTTCAATTTCCGAGTATTTCAACCTGATAAGGTCACTTATCATAAGTGGTTCTTAGTATTGTGTGTGAAACCATTAGAACTTGGTTAACTTACCTTAGGGCAATATAATAAAGAGCGGTGTTAGATGAAATGTTATCCCTGGTACCAGGGAGGATATATTAAAACAAGTATATATGGCCGTAAGTTCCGCCCAACCGAATCTTATGTACCCTCCACCATGGATTGCGTAGAAACTTCTACGAAAGACTGTCATCCACAATCGAATTACTTGGGTTGTGGTATCTTAAATAGTTTTCTAAATTGTGAGTTAGTCCATACGTGGTATATATTAGACAAAAAAGGTATGTGTAGGTAAGTCTACAAATAATTACGATTCGATATGGACTTTTGCACGGTACGTAGGGAGCCAGAATTGAAATATGGGGTCGCTTATATGGGGGCTATATATAACTATGGACCGATATGGACCTAGTTAGGCATGGTTGTTAACGGCCATATACTAGCACAATGTACCAAATTTCAACTGACTCGGATGAAATTTGCTCCTCCAAGAGATTCCAAAACCAAATTTCGGGATCGGTTTATATGGGGGTTATATATGATTATGGACATATAGTAAAACCACGTACCAAATTTCAATCAGATCGGATGAATTTTGCTTCTCCAAAAGGCACCGGATGTCAAATCTGGGGATCGGTTTATATGGGGGCTATATATAATATTGGACTGATATGAACCAATTCATGCATGGTTGTTGGATACCATATACTAACATCACGTACCAAATTTCAACCGAATCGGATGAATTTTGCTCTTCCAAGGGGCTCCGGAGGTCAAATCTGGGGATCGGTTTATATGGTGGCTATATATAATTATGGACCGAGGTCGACTAATTTTTGCATGGGTGTTTGAGGCCATATATTAACACAACGTACCAAATATCAACTGAATCAGATGAATTTTGGTCTTCCAAGAGGCTCCGGAGGTCAAATCTGGTGATCGGTTTATATGGGGCTATATATATATGTATGCACCGATGTGCACCAATTTTTGCATGGGCATTAGAGACCATATACTAACACCATGTACTAAATTTCCGCCGGATCGGATGAAATTTGCTTCTCTTAGAGGTTCCGCAAGCCAAATCTGGGGATCGGTTTATATGGGGGCTATATATAATTATGGACCGATATGGACCAATTCTTGCATGGTTGTTAGAGACCATATACTAACACCACGGACCAAATTTCAATCGGATCGGATGACTTTTGCTCCTCTAAGAGGCTCCGGAGGTCAAATCTGGGGATCGGTTTATATGGGGCTATATATAATTATGGGACGATGTGGAACAATGTTTGCATAGTTCTTAGAGACCATATACTAACACCATGTACCAAATTTCAGCCGTATCGGATGATATTTGCTTCTCTTCGAAGCTCCGAAAGCCAAAGTGGACCGATATGGCCCCATTTGCAATACCATCTGACCTACATCAATAACAACTACTTGTGCAAAGTTTCAAGTCGATAGCTTGTTTCGTTCGGAAGTTAGCGTGATTGCAAAAGACGGACGGACGGACATGCTCAGATCGACTCAGAATTTCACCACGACCCAGAATTAAGGGTGATACGGTCAAAATTTCGTCAATATAACCTTGACGTATTTCTTTCAATTTCGCATTTAAAAAACCTGAACACCCCTCATTTTGAAGGTGTGTGTGTGTGTAGAATGTTGCTCCTATTTTGATTTTGGAATTCACTCTTCAGTTGTCAAAATGCCGTCCAAGCAAGAAGAGCAGCGTATCAAAATTTTGCTCGCGCATTGCGAAAATCCGAGCTACTCGCACGCAAAGCTGGCAAAATCGCTAAAAGTTGCCAAATCAACCGTTACAAATGTAATTAAAGTGTTTGGGGAACGTTTGTTGACAGCCATGGGGGGGGGGGAATCGGGGGAAATCGAAAACCGGAAGCCGCTGAGACGACAAAGAGAGTTGCCGGTAGTTTCAAGCGAAACCCTAACCTCTCTCTTCGAGATGCCGTAAATAAGCTGGGTGTATCGTCTACAACCGTGCATCGAGCCAAAAAACGAGCCAGACTATCGACTCCAAATCGCGATGATAAACAAAATACGACGGCCAAAGCGCGATCCCGGAGGCTGTACACGACGATGCTGACGAAGTTTGACTGCGTGGTAATGGACGACGAAACCTACGTCAAAGCCGACTACAAGCACCTTCCGGGACAGGAGTTTTATACGGCAAAAGGAAGGGGAAAGGTAGCAGATATTTTCAAGCACATAAAACTGTCAAAGTTCGCAAAGAAATATCTTGTTTAGCAAGCCATCTGTACCTGTGGCTTGAAAAGCAGCATTTTCATAGCTTCCGGGACTGTCAACCAAGAAATTTATGTGAAGGAGTGTTTGAATAAACGTCTGCTGCCTTTTCTGAAGAAACACGGTTGCTCCGTACTGTTTTGGGCGGATTTGACATCTTGCCATTACGGTAAAAAGGCCATGGAGTGGTACGCCGCCAACAACGTGCAGGTGGTTCCCAAGGACTAGAACCCTCCCAACACGTCAGAGCTCCGCCCAATTGAGAAATACTGGGATATTGTCAAGCGGAACCTAAAGAAGATAAAAAAAACTGCTAAGGACGAGCAGCAGTTCAAGGCAAACTGGCTTTCTGCGGCGACGAAGGTGGACAAGGTGGCTGTACAAAATCTGATGGCAGGTATCAAGCGTGAGGCCCGGTAATTCGGATTTGGAAAAGCCAAAGCCTAACTGAATATTTTTCCTGAATTTTATACTAATTGAACTTGAAAAAGAAATTTAATTTGATTTTTTAAATAAACGATTTCACCAATTTACACGTGTTTTCCCTTGACCAAATTTTGGACGTATCACCCTTTATATATACTTTATGGGGTCTTACAGCGATATTTCGATGTGTCGCAAACGGAATGACAAAGTTAATATACCCCCATCCTATGGTGGAGGTTATAAAAATCCATCCGTGATCTATCGTAAATTATCATTGAGCTAAATATGGAATCGTGCAGCATCCAATTGATAAGAGAGAAGTTCATCTCTTGCGATAACACAATGGCCTGTACCTTGAAATATTTGAATTTGGAAAATACTTTGAATTCAATAAATTTCATCAAAAAAAAAAAAAAAAAAACTTGGCATACTATATTGTATGACTAACAATAATTATTATATTATTATTTATTATATACAGTCATACATTCATCAAACTCTTATTTATCTTATTTTCAGATTCAAATTTTGTGGCTAATATTATGACAGCCATGAATACACTGGAGTCGGTTTCCTGTATCCGATTCGTTGAGGCAAATGAAACAAGCATTGCCTATGTGAATATTATTTCTGAAGTAGCCGGTTGCAATGCCAGGGTTGGTCATAGTGGTAGAACTCAAATGTTAAATCTGGATATTAATGCACCGAAATGTGGAAAAGTTGCAACCATTATGCATGAACTGCTTCATGCTTTAGGATTCTATCACCAACACATGTCATACGATCGAGATGATTACATCACTATCCATTGGGAAAATATCACACCAGGACAAGAAACATTTTTCCGAAAGCTTGATAATCTGACAGTGACCAATTATGGTTTTGCCTATGATTATGGCAGTATCATGCACTATGCAAAGAAAGCATTCTCTGTCAATAATTTACCAACTATAACGCCACATGATAGTAGTGCTACCATTGGTCAACGGGTTGCTTTAAGTTCAATAGATATTGGCAAATTGAATGCCATGTATAATTGTCCAATGGAGTCTACAACCACATTAGAACCATTGGGACCAACAGAACAAATTGTATATGATTATACCCAGTGATGAAAGCGTCGCCAAAAAAAGTAGTGCAAATTTCAACTGCCGTTGCACTGAATTTGCATCACTCGTTAAGATGTGATCCGAGTTCAGTTTTTTGGGTGTGAGTTAAAAAATTGTCTGATATTGTGCCAAATAGAAAATTTTTTATAGTTTTTTTATAATTTTTAGTGCACACTAAAGCTTGTTTGAAACGTTTGCCCTCAAATATTTTCAAAAATTCTCAATTTTCAAGAATGGATATGAAGGACACTGTCATAGATTTTGGATCCTGTATCCCTCACAATATTGTGAATTAATAATAACTTTGGAAAGACACTATCATTTGAGTGAAAATGTATTGAGGGAAAAAGTAGAGTAACGCCAGGGCAAAATATTTTTTGTGAAACGAAAACGCCCTAAGTTTTATGCAGTTATGCAGTGGAAAAGCAGCAGTATTAAGCTATTAAAACAATAGCTTTTGGAAATTTCTAAAAACCACAACATTTCTATATATCCAATATGCGTATATTAAATGCAACAAAAAAATTCATAGAGCAAGTAAGACAAATACTACACAGAAAAAAATTTCCGTAGTTAAACTAACGCCAAATTTAACTTATTTTTATTGCATACAAATTATTTGTTTGTAGTTCAATTTTTATAATTTTTTTGCGAAATTTTCTACAGTTTAATGAAATTTTCGTTTTTTTTTTAAGTATGTCTCAAACATTTTATGAACTAAACGCGAGTATAAAGTTCAATGACCGTACACATAAGTTCATTTTTAACTAAAACAAATTAAAATTATATACCTTATGATAGCAGGCATTTCCTTTGGACCTTCAAAGAGTTGCAATCTTTAGCTATGATGAATCTATAGACAATGGTTTCTAAAGTTCCTATGCTAATTTTTACTTTTTGGAATATATTTTCATCCTTATTCGTGCTAAACTTTATTAAATTTATATGTAAAATTTTATATGTATAATTTCATAATTATAAACTTGTAATTTTTATTTGTAGCTTTATTATTAAGTTATCTAATTGTCATTTAAGTATTAAAATCTCATTATTATACTTATGGTCTCTCATGTTGATGCTTATAATCGATTTGGCCACAATAGGCTTACAGATTATGCAAAAATAAATAAATGAAATGAAAAAAAAAATTAAATGAAATGAAAATTTTGGTACGATAGTAAGAATGAACTACTGTATGGTTAAAATGGTCATGATTTGGCGCCAATGATTTTCTTATTTACTTTTAGTTAATTTTTTCTTCAACGAGAGGGGAGTATTTTTGAGAAAAACAGTTAAAAAGTACAACATGGTACTAAATTTTCCTGGTTTTAACAACACTTACTCAAAACATTGAGTAGAAAATAGTTTAATTTTCGCGCGAGGTAGTTCATTCTTCCTATAAAATAGTTTACTTTTTTTTCGGTGTTGGATCATTACCGTAGCTAGACAATTTTCCTAGGGGGGCTATAGCCCCCTAGCCAAAAATTAATGGACTGAAGTTATAGGTTCAATTAATGTCCTCACAAAGAAGTTCATTATTTTAACTACACATTAATTAAATTTTTATACCCTTCACCACTACTGTGGTACAGGGTATAATAAGTTTGTGCATTTGTATGTAACGCCAAGAAATAGTGGTCATAGACCCATCTTTTAGTATACCGATCGGCTTAGAATTAAATTCTGAGTTAAGTTGAAGGTAAAATCTTCCTCACAAATTGAGGGTTACATCTTCCTCACAAGTTGAGGGTACAACCTTCCTCACAAGTAGAGGGTAACATCTTCCTCACAAGATGAGGGTACTCTTCCTCACTCGTTGAGGGTACATTATTTTCCATTATATTTCACAGGTAATGGACACCTTATAAAGGGTGATTTGTTAAGAGCTTGATAACTTTTTTTTAAAAAAAAACGCATAAAATTTGCAAAATCTCATCGGTTCTTTATTTGAAACGTTAGATTGGTCCATGACATTTACTTTTTGAAGATAATTTCATTTAAATGTTGACCGCGGCTGCGTCTTAGGTGGTCCATTCGGAAAGTCCAATTTTGGGCAACTTTTTCGAGCATTTCGGCCGGAATAGCCCGAATTTCTTCGGAAATGTTGTCTTCCAAAGCTGGAATAGTTGCTGGCTTATTTCTGTAGACTTTAGACTTGACGTAGCCCCACAAAAAATAGTCTAAAGGCGTCAAATCGCATGATCTTGGTGGCCAACTTACCGGTCCATTTCTTGAGATGAATTGTTCTCCGAAGTTTTCCCTCAAAATGGCCATAGAATCGCGAGCTGTGTGGCATGTAGCGCCATCTTGTTGAAACCACATGTCAACCAAGTTCAGTTCTTCCATTTTTGGCAACAAAAAGTTTGTTAGCATCGAACGATAGCGATCGCCATTCACCGTAACGTTGCGTCCAACAGCATCTTTGAAAAAATACGGTCCAATGATTCCACCAGCGTACAAACCACACCAAACAGTGCATTTTTCGGGATGCATGGGCAGTTCTTGAACGGCTTCTGGTTGCTCTTCACTCCAAATGCGGCAATTTTGCTTATTTACGTAGCCATCCAACCAGAAATGAGCCTCATCGCTGAACAAAATTTGTCGATAAAAAAGCGGATTTTCTGCCACTGATTTTGGTAATAAAATTCAATGATTTGCAAGCGTTGCTCGTTAGTAAGTCTATTCATGATGAAATGTCAAAGCATACTGAGCATCTTTCTCTTTGACACCATGTCTGAAATCCCACGTGATCTGTCAAATACTAATGCATGAAAATCCTAACCTCAAAAGAATCACCCTTTAATTCACCCAGGCCAGCACAGTGACCGTATTACCGGCGAATCTGTATACATGAACTGTACTACCGATGTATACAAGAACCGTACTACAGACTAGCAGAATTACAGAACCGTACTACCGATTAAGCTGAATCACCGAACCGTACCACCGATTAACCTGAATCACCGCATTACCGATTACTGATGACCGAACCGTATTACCGACGAATTTGCAGACACCGATGAAGCTGTAGAGATGACCCGATTTACCGACCGATCTAATCGTTTCCAATTTACCTATCAACACTACTAGCGATAGCAACTTGTTTACCGACATAGACTGTGCTACCGGCCGTTATCAAACATCAAAGTTAACGATCATTTACAAATAGTCACAACGAAAAGTTCACGATTAACTCGAAATCGTTCAACCCAACAACGAGAAGCAGTGCCCGAATCACCGCCCGACCGCCTTTGCTTTTGTACGTCTAGCTGTAAACTGTTTTTCCACCAATAAATACTGTTTAATAATTTACCCTACACGGATGAAAAAGGCTGTTTTTCATATGTTTGGCTATAAACATTATATGTTTGGAACACAAATTTTTAAACACAATATTTTTGAGTGCAAGCATATAATGTTCATAAACTAGCATAACATGTTTGGGACATATATGTTAATATGTTAGAACATATTATGTTTGGGACATAAAATGTTTGTAAATATAATATGCTTGGATGCAAACATATATTAATTTAGAAATGGCCTATTAACATATATGTGTTTAGTAGCTTGGAGCGCTATTTAACAGGGAGCGATATTGAATTAAGTTGGTGGTTGTTGCTTGTTATTACAAAATTAACATTTTATTTTTCCTTGGGCAATTGATCAGCTACTTCTTTGATCCTTACAAACTGTGTGGTCCGCTGTTCGAATCCCCGTCCGGCAAAAGGTAAAATTAAAATAAAAAAATCATAAAATTGAATAATTTCTTCTACAATGTTTGTATTACAGAAAAAGGTGCTAAGTACTAAAAAATCTCGTGGAAGTGAGAAAGATGTCGAGGAATATACAATTGGGCAGAAACAAAATTTTGAGCATTCAGGTCGAAAACCTATGTTGTTAGCACCTATATTACCTGTTTATTTTCATAATTCATTATGATTGTAAATATATAAATAAATAAATAAAATTTTGAGCACAATATTGTTTGGGAGATTTTTTTTAAGCATATAATATTTTTGGGTGCAAAATGCTTCCAAACATACTATATGTTCACATAATAACATATTGTTTTTTGGAAGACAACATTATTGAATTTGGATGCAAAAATACAAAATGTTTGGAACTTAGACTACCCAAACATATATTGTTTAGACCAATATGCTTTCAAACATATTATATATTGGAAGAGATCAAACATATAAATGATTGGGCAATACCCAAAAATGTATATGCTTGAAGCAAAATATGTTTGGGAGTATATGTTACAGAAGCGATTTTTTGTGAGGGTGTAGTCAGGGAAACCAACTTGTGTTCTTACTCGTATTTAAGGTTTGGTGGGCCTTAGATCGATCTTGGAAACGACTGAACGTACCTCAGCCCTCCAGACTAAAAAACCACATTGTACATATTTAGCGAAAATCCAATCTAATGAACGTCCAAAATCTTTACATTAAATATTCTTAAAAAACGAATGGTTCTTCGATAATATAAAACAGATAACACATCATTTAGATTAAAATTGAATCATGCTTCTTATTTGACAGTATATGGAAGTTTCGAAATGATAGTTTAATGTAATATAAATGACCTTTTGTTGTTTTTATTGGGGTATCTTATACGAGATACGACACCTGAATAATTTAGATAATATTAATAGTTTTAAGTGTCTAAAAAATTTTGTGATTGAGAACTCTTCTGATAGAAAGCCTATGGATTTTGGATTTCGCTATAAAATGAATGAATTATTGAACTCGCAAATCAGTGTTGGTTACAACTTCATTACAAGCTAGAACAAGTGAATAAATATGGTGGTTCTAAGTGGCTGCTTTTCTCACATTGGAATTTTGTCGGTTGTATTCGTTACTACATGGAGTGCTCCTTTGGATTATTCCAATGATAAGGAGTATGGTACAAGACTAGCTGATAGTTTGTTGGTGGACGATATGATTATTAGTTTAACCAGAAACGGAGCAATAAATCCTTCCTTGAAATGGCCCAATGGCATCGTGTATTACAAAATATCGAGTGTATATGGTAAGAAATTATCTATTAAGATATACTTTAGCAAGGAATGATTGAGGTTGAGAATATATTCCTGAAACATACAAGGACTTTTCAATCCTAGATAAACCCTTAAATTTCTGATCATTTCATCCTGATAAAGTAACTCGACTTGTGATAGTAAGGATTTTGTGCTAAACCACTTTAACTTGGTTACCTTCTATTACGACAATAGAAGCCAGATATCAGAACCGAGTTACTACTGAGTTATAACGATTAATTGATTTTCAAAAATCGAATTGGAAGATAATACAAATTTGATTTGGAATTTTCTGTTTTGACAAAGAGTTTCCAGTAATATTCTTTGCTGTGATGGAACTTAAAATATTTGAATTACTTAACATATTAAGTTATTTGACTAACTAATTAACTTGGATATTATAGTTGGAATAACAGTTCTAATATTCATTCAAAAGTCTGACTTATATTTATCTCTTTTTTAGATTCAAATTTCGTGGTTAATATTATGACAGCGATGAATACACTGGAGTCGGTTTCCTGTATCCGATTCGTTGAAGCAAATGAAACAACCATTGCCTATGTGAATATTATTTCTGAAGTAGCCGGTTGCAATGCCGGGGTTGGTCATAGTGGTAGAACTCAAAGGTTAAATCTGGATATTAATGCACCGAAATGTGGAAAAGTTGTAACCATTATGCATGAACCGCTTCATGCTTTGGGATTCTATCACCAACACATGTCATACGATCGTGATAATTACGTCACCATCCATTGGGAAAATATCACACCAGGAAAGAAATTCTGTTTCCAAAAGCTAGACAAACTGACAGTAACCAGCTATGGTTATCCCTATGATTATGACAGTATAATGCACTACGGAAAAATGGCGTTCTCTGTCAATAATTTACCAACAATAACGCCACATGATAGTAGTGCTACCATTAGTAAACGAGTTGCTTTAAGTCCAATAGATATTGGAAAATTGAATGCCATGTATAATTGTCCAATGGCTACTACAACCAGAGCAGTAGAGCCTTTGGGACTAACAGAAGAAAATTTATATGATTATCGTAGTATTAATGATTTGTGAATACAACGTCGAAATGTATATTATATTGAGTATTCTATTAAAAGTTTTATTATAAGTTTTTAAATCGTAAGAAAATAAAAAAACTCGTGCACCCTCAAAACAAAAACAAGTGTATACGGCCGTAAGTTCGGCCAGGCCGAATCTTATGTACCCTCCACCATGGATTGTGTAGAAACTTCTATGAAAGACTGTCATCCACAATCGAATTACTTGGGTTGTGGTATCTGAAATCGTTTTCTAAATTGTGAGTTAGTCCATACGTGGTATATATTAAACAAAAAAGGTATGTGTAGGTAAGTCTACAAATAATTACGAATCGATATGGATTTTTGCACGATACGTAGACAGCCAGAAGAGAAATATGGGGGTCGCTTATATGGGGACTATATACAATTATGAACTTGATATGGACCAATTTTTGTGTGATTGGGGATCGATTTATCTGAGGGCTATATATAACTATAGACCGATATGGACCTAGTTAGGCATGGTTGTTAACGGCCATATACTAGCACAATGTACCAAATTTCAACTGACTCGGATGAAATTTGCTCCTCCAAGAGGCTCCAAAACCAAATCTCGGGATCGGTTTATATGGGGGCTATATATAATTATGGACCGAAATGGACCAATTCTGGCATGGTTTTTAAAGATCATATACTACCACCACGTACCAAATTTCAACCAGATCGGATGAATTTTGCTTCTCCAAAAGGCACCGGAGGTCAAATCTGGGGATCGGTTTATACGGGAGCTATATATAATTATGGACTGATATGAACCAATTCCTGATGGTTTTTGGATACCACATACTAACATCACGTACCAAATTTCAACCGAATCGGATGAATTTTGCTCTTCGAAGGGGCTCCGGAGGTCAAATCTGGGGATCGGTTTATATGGGAGCTATATATAATTATGGACTGATATGAACCAATTCCTGCATGGTTTTTGGATACCACATACTAACATCACGTACCAAATTTCAACCGAATCGGATGAATTTTGCTCTTCGAAGGGGCTCCGGAGGTCAAATCTGGGGATCGGTTTATATAGGGCTTTTATATATTTATGGACCGATTAAGACCAATTTTTGCATGGTTGTTAGAGACCATATACTAACACCATGTACCAAATTTCAGCCGCATCGGATGAAATTTGCTTCTCTTAGAGGCTCCGCAAACTAAATCGGGGGATCGGTTTATATGGGGGCTATATATAGTTATGGACCGATGTGGACCAATTTTTGCATGGTTGTTAGAGTCCATATACTAACACCATGTACCAAATTTCAGCCGGATCGGATAAAATTTGCTTCTCGTAGAGGCTGCATAAGCCAAATCTGGGAATCGGTTTATATGGGGGCTATATATAGTTATGGACCGATGTGGACCAATTTTTGCATGGTTGTTAGAGTCCATATACTAACACCATGTACCAATTTTCACCAGGATCGGATGAAATTTGCTTCTCTTAGAAGAGCCGCAAGCCAAATTTGGGGGTCCGTTTATATGGGGGCTATACGTAAAGGTGGTTCGATATGGCCCATTTGCAATACCATACGACCTACATCAATAACAACTACTTGTGTCAAGTTTCGATAGCTTGTTTCGTTCGGAAGTTAGCGTGATTTCAACAGAAGGACGGACGGACATGCTCCGATCGACTCAGAATTTCACCACGACCCAGGATATATATACTTTATGGGGTCTTAGAGCAATATTTCGATGTGTTACAAACGGAATGACAAAGTTAATATATCCCCCATCCTATGGTGGAGGGTATAACAACAAATAGAAAAGTTTACGAGACAAAGTTTAGAGACATAAATTCGGACATGTTTTTTCTAAAAGGATGTGCCTCGGCTGTGTCGTTGTGCCTTGATCGCGGATTCAAATCCTACAAATGATTTTGCTTTTTTACTTTTCTTTCTCCTTCAAGTATTCCCGAATTTTTATCTAAAATTAAGTACACTGCAAAATATCCTTGGTTTTAATAATTCTTCAAAATTAATGAAATCGTCTTTATCTTTATGTATTTTCTGAATTTTCAGAATTTTTTGTATAAAAAACCCCTCAAAAATAGGACTTCTCGTTAGCACGTTTTTAAATGGCACGTGAAAAAAAAATCATAAAAAACCTAGTAAATTTAAGTTTGTCTCCTAGTAAAATTTATTCAAAACTCAAATTTAAATGTGTCGTAATTGTATCCTTGCTTTAATTTAATTGTTTTTATTTCAACAAATTCTGAAAATGTATATGCTTGAAACACAATGTGTCACAGATGCTATTTTTTTGGGGATGTAGATATACATGATTAATACTATCTGAAAATGTAAATATTTTGTCCAAACTTATGAGTTTAGACTTATAAGCCATTACTCATATGTGAAAATGTTGTAGCATAGACCAATTAAAATAGAGACATACCTTGATAATTCACCATGGCGTTGTTTATTTGCAGTGCGCAGTCATTCCACTCAATTGCGCAGTCAAGTGACTCAATTTCTTTTTGGAAAACGAGAATTACCGTACAAATCAGTCAATTTGCATTACAAAAAAAGATGTGGATGTATAGAATTTTACATGTTTTTCCAATATTTGGTGTTTCATCAAAAGAACAAACGAAAGAAAACAAATTAAAGCCAAATTTAGAAATCACTCAATTGCATTTTATACTTCAACGGTGAGCATAGAACAGACCCAATAAACTTGTACGAATTGAACCCTAATATTCGTTTTTTGTCTTTGTGGTTCACTTGCCCATAATAACTCTTCCCTGAGATATTATGTTTGGCAAAACATTCCGTGGTTGATCTCCTCTCCCCTTTTGTTATAGTCCCTGCTGGTGGGAAGTAAATTCCAGAGGCCTATTCCCTATACAGTCCACTATCACTCCAGAGGTTGGCAAGAGTGAATTCCATCTCTCCAGACTTCATCTCTCTACACACATAAACTCAAACAATTTGATTATCATAACCCAGCAAAAAAAGCGTCTTCAAAAAAGTAAAGAAAATGTTCTTTTTGGATCCGGAAGTGGTGCAAAATTGACGCAGAAGCGATGAATTTAACATGGGCTTGTCATAGGACGGAAGTCCTCCATTTCAAAAGCCGTTGAATTTGCATTACTACTTTAGGTGTGATCCGAATTCAATGTTTTGGATGTAAATTAAACAAATCTGTGATATTTTGTCAGATAAATAATTCTTATAATTTTTAATGGATTTTAACGCTTGTCGGAAACTTTTTACCTCACATATTTTCAAAAATTCACAATGTTTTCAAATTGGATTTAGCATTTTTTTCGACAAAATTTAAATGATTTGTACCATTTTGTGAATTCTTACTCTGTTTTTAACCTAACAAAAAAAATTAAAAAAATGTAAAATTACCCATTAAAAGTATGAAAAAAAAAGTTATAAAAAATTGAATTAAAAGAACTTCCTGGTTACTTAAAATAAAGAACATCATTTGTAGTGCATCTTCTGGAAGTACTTTTAAAGTTGTGCCTTTGGAAGAACTTCCAAATTTTTTTGCTGGGAACTCATTTTAGATTGGGACATTGTAAATTCGACCATTACACTTCAACCTTCCAAGAAAAGGTTCATTCATACAAACATTTCACTTTTAGGAGATTTTTGAGTATCATTCACAGTGGATTTAGTGAATTCCTTGAATCAATTCTGATAATTGTTGATACACAAAAAAAATATTTTTTGTATTCCATTACCAAATTAATTGATACAATTAATTTTTAGTTGAAATGTTTTCAATCACAGAAATTATAGTATTAAAGCAAACCAAAGTCAATTAAAACAGGTATATACGGCCGTAAGTTCGGCCAGGCCGAAGCGTATGTACCCTCCATCATGGATTGCGTAGAAACTTCTTCTAAACACTGCCATCCACAATCGAATAACTTAAGTTGCGGTAACGCTTGCCGATGGCAAGGTATCTTAAGACCTCGTAACACCATCTTCTAAATTGTATGTAAGTCCATACGTGGTATATATTAAATCAAAAAAGATCGATTCAATACGTTTATAATTCAATTTGACAAAGTAGACATAAAATTTTGACAAAATTTTCTACAGAAATAAAATTTTAACAGAATTTTCTATAGAAATAAAATTTTCACAAAATTTTCTATAGAAATAAAAATTTTGACAAAATTTTCTGTAGAAAGAAAATGCTGACAAACATTTCTACAGAAATAAAAATTTAACAAAATATTCTATAGAAATAAACTTTTGACAAAATATTCTATAGAAATAAAATCTTGGCAGATTATTTTTGGCTCGAGTCGCAACCATGATTATGAACCCAATAAAATTTGAACAAAATTTTCTATAGAAATAAAATTTTGACAAAATTTTCTATAGAAATAAAATTTTGACAATGATGAAAATTTTATTATGAACCGAATAAAATTTTAATAAAATGTTCTCTAGAAATAAAATTTTGACAAAATTTTCTATAGAAATAAAATTTTAACAACATTTTCTATAGAAATAAAATTTTGGTAGATTATTTTTGGCTCTAGTGGCAACCATGATTATGAACCGATATGGACCAATTTTTGTGTGATTGGACCAATTTTGGTATGGTTGTTAGCGACCATATACTAACACCACGTTCCTAATTTGAACTGGATCGGATGAATTTTGCTCCTCCAAGAGGCTCCGGAGGTCAAATCTGGAGAACTTTTTATATGGGGGCTATATATAATTATGGACCAATTCTGGCATGGTTGTTAAAGATCATATACTAACACCATGTTCCAAATTACAACCGGATTGGATGAAATTTGCTTCTCTTGGAGACTTCGCAAGCCAAATCTGGGGATCGGTTTATATGGGGGCTATATATAATTATGAACCGATGTGGACCAATTTTTGCATGGTTGTTAGAGACCATATACCAACACCATATACTAAATTTCAGCCGGATCGGATGAAATATGCTTCTGTTAGAGGCTCCACAAGCCAAATCTGAGGGTCCCTTTATATGGGGGCTATACGTAAAAGTGGACCGATATGGCCATTTTCAATACCATACGACCTACATCGATAACAACTACTTGTGCCAAGTTTCAAGTCGATAGCTTGTTTCGTTCGGAAGTTAGCGTGATTTCAACAGACGGACGGACGGACGGACATGCTTAGATCGACTCAGAATTTCACTACGACCCAGAATATATATACTTTATGGGGTCTTAGAGCAATATTTCGATGTGTTACAAACGGAATGACAAAGTTAATATACCCCCATCCTATGATGGAGGGTATAAAAAAATAATTATGTATAATAAATTTTCTTAAAATTTTCAAAAAAATTTACTTATTATAGTGAAATTTGCATGATATCAGCGTTTGTGATACAGTATAGTTAATTTTTTCTACATTTAACGAAAATTTTCCATCCTAGTGGGTTCACTGTTTTTTCAGTGTAAAAACGTCATGAAAAAAAAGATGGCTAGCAATAAATTCAAATGTCTCAGTCAAATGGCTTTCGGTAATAGAAAGGAGAATTGAGATTAACCATGCTTCTTATTTGACATCGTATGATAGAAGATTCGTGGAAATAATACTTTAATATAATACGAGTATATGATCTTTTGTTACTATTATTAGGGTGTCTTATAAATATGACACCTAAGTAATTTAGATAATGTTGATGGTATTAAGTGTCTGAAAAATGTGTGATAGAGATTCGCGTCCGCTGAACTCCCTTAGGTAGCCAATGCATTTTGGATTTTGCTATAAAATGAATTCTATTTTGTACTCTCACATCAGCAAGCAAGAACAAGTGAATTAAAATGGTTCTTCTACGTGGTTCCTTTTCTGTCATTGGATTTTTATCCACTATATTCGTTACTATATGGAGTGCTCCTTTGGATTATCCCAATGATGGGGAGTTTGATACAGACGATTTTTTGTCGGACGATATGATTCTTCCTTTAACCAGAGGCGCAGTAACAAGTCCTGCCGCTCTATGGCCCGGTGGCATCTTGTATTTCAAGATATCGAGTGTGTTTGGTAAGATATGTTCTATTAATGTGTTTTTTAGCAGGATAACCAATGGTGAAGGATAAATTCAGGCTAATTCGGGCAATCCTATATATAAACCCTTATATTAGTGTGTATTGCATTCTGGTAAAGTAAGTCTTTCAAACCTTCACTGTAATGAGAAATGCCCTTCGGACCAGAGAACGGCTGCGATCTATCGCAACCGACCAGTGTATTTAGTAAACACCAATATTTGCAATCTTAAAACACCAATTGGTAAAAAAAAATTCAACCACCAATATCCAATGCAACCGACGACTGTCGGTGTTTGTTAGTATGAGTGTTGGTCTCTCGAAAACACCGTAGTAAAGCTATCACACAAATTGGTTACCCATATCTGAGCAGTTTGATATTCGCTTATTTGATACTCTCTCAATTCTCTTGAGCTAATGCCAACTGCTGGTAATTGTTGTTGTTGCGTGCAATCACACTTAAGTGTCACACTCGTTTTTTGTTTACCGAGCGTTGTTACGCTGTCGATTGGTTTAATATTGCAAGACACTGCATATGAACATTGTTATATACTGGTGGTGTTTTTATTCTCGCATTTGTATCATTGTAAAAGATCGCATGGGAATTGGTGTCTTACTCACTGCCACCGACATTTTGTGGGTAAGATTGCAATACGAAAAAAGCCACCGGTTGCAGTTCTCTGTCCATTGTCATTGTAATGGTAATGAGAAAAGTTTATTTATTTTTCTACAGACTTCCGTAGACTACGGTGATACCAAACCTCTACTAGAATGGAAAACTCAATTTCAATGAAAATCAAAGATTTCACTAACTTCTAAATGACATTTCCATTTCTTAGTATTTGCGATTTGTATACCCTCCACCATAGGGTATACTAGCTTTGTCATTCCATGTGTAACACATCGAAATATTGGTGTCAGTATATACACTATTCTGCGTCGTGTTGAAGTTTTGAGTCCATCTAGCGATGTCCGCCCGTTCGTCTGTCCAACTGTCCATCCGTCTGTGGACATCACGCTAACTACCGAACGAAACAAGCTATCGCCTTGAAACTTGGTATAAGTAGTTGTTGTAGATATAGATCGGATGATATTGCAAATGGGCCATGTTGAATCATTGTTAGGTATAGCCCAAAAAAAAAAAAAAACAAAAATTGTTCCATATCGGTCCATAATTATATATAAGCCCCATATAAACCGAACCCCAAATGTGACCATCGGAGACTCCTGGAAGAGCAAATCTCATCCGAAATTCGCTATGTAATATCAGTATATTCCCTCTAATTTCTATGCAAAAATTTATCCATATCCATTCATAACTATATAGGCCCCCACTGAACGCCAAATTTTATCACCGCAGCCTCTTGGAAGGACACACTGAAAAAAAAGCATGCACGGTTCCAAAGATTTTGTGTTTACATTAATGATTTTGGTATTGGTTTCGAGCCAAACAAACGGAGATTTGAAGTAAGGATACTTTTAAGACAGAATTCTCTTTTAAATTTAATGGCGTTTTCGATTCGCAAAAAATATGTTGCCATGTTGTTACCCTACTTTTTACCTTATTGCATTTTCGACCAAATGATAGCGTCATTCCAAAGTTATTTTTAATTCCCAATATTGTGAGAGATACAGTATCCAAAATCTATCACAGTGTCCTTCATATTTTGCTATCAATTTCGAGAATGTTGCACCCTTTTTCCCAATCGAAATCGCCATAAATTTTTGGGTGATAGACGTTAGTAAAATTTCCTACGTCCATATCAGTCCATAATCATATATAGCCCCTATGGTCCATATCAGTCCATAATCATATATAGCCCCCATATAAACCGATCCCGAGATTTGGTTTTGGAACCTCTTGGAGGAGCAAATTTCATCCAGGTCAGTTGAAATTTGGTACATTGTGCTAGTATATGGCCGTTAACAACCATGCCTAACTAGGTTCATATCGGTCTATAGTTATATATAGCCCTCAGATATATATAGCCCTCAGATAAATCGATTCATAATTGTGTATAGCCCCCATATAAGCGATCTCCCTACGTACCGTATTTGTAGACTTACCTATTTATACATACCTTTTTTGTCTAATATATACCACGTATGGACTAACTCACAATTTAGAAAACGATTTAAGATATCACAATCCAAGTAATTCGATTGTGGATGACAGTCTTTCGTAGAAGTTTCTACGCAATTCATGGTGGAGGGTACATAAGATTCGGCTTGGCCGAACTTACGGCCATATATACTTGTCAAAAATTAATCCAATTGAAGGATAACAAAAAATTAATTTTTTGTATTTTTATTTTTTTTTTGAAAAAAAAAAAATCCCATTTGCTGCAAATATCTTAATGAAATTTAAAATTTTTTAATTTTTAAAATACTTTCAATTCAACGGTAAAAAGAACTGACAAATAGGATTTTCTACCTTACCATTAGCCTGTATATTATGGTTAGATCAGCTGTTAGAATATGCATTCAAAAAATAGTCAAATTCATAATTATTTTATTTTCAGATTCATTGTTCGTGAATAATATTACGACAGCCATGAATATAGTGGAATCGGCTTCCTGTATCCGATTTGTTGAAGCAAATGAAACAACCGCTGACTTTGTGAATATTGTTTCCGAAGTAACTGGTTGCAGTTCTAGAGTTGGTCGTGGCGGTGGAGCCCAAAGGTTAAATTTGTATACTGGAGCACCGCACTGTAATAAGGTTTTTGTCATTGTACATGAACTTTTTCATGCTTTGGGATTCTTTCACGAACACATGTCATACGATCGTGATGATTACGTCACTATCAATTGGGAAAATATCACTCCAGGACAAGAACTCAATTTCCGAAAACTAGATAATAACACAGTAAGCCATTATGGTTTTGGCTATGATTATAAAAGTATCATGCACGTTGGAAAGAAAGCATCCTCGGTCAATAATCAGCCAACAATAACGACACATGATAGTAGTGCTACCATTGGTCAAAGAGTTGAATTAAGTAAACCAGATGTTAAAAAATTGAATACCATGTATAATTGTCCGATGGAGTCTACAACCACAGTAGAGCCTTAGGGTCTAGCAGAGAGAACATTTATATGATTATGTTTTTATTAATGATTTGTGAATACAACATCCAAATTCTTTATATTAAATATTCTAAATAAGGAACAGTTGAAAAACATAAATACATTTGATTTTACTAAAAGTCTTTAAATCATAAGAAAATAAGCAAAATCTTACAATATCATTAAGTTTTATTGCAATTATGTAGAGGAAAAAGCACCAGCATTAGGATATGGCAAAAAGGGTTTAGGTTTTTTGGAATTTTCTAATAAAGCTACGAATTCCCAACCCAGCAAAAAAAGCGTCACCAAAAAAGTACTGAAAATGTTCTTTTTGGATTCGGAAGTGGTGCAAAATTGGCGCTGAAGCTATGAATTTAATATAGGTTTATCATAGGACGGATGTGCACCAATTAAACATAATATAAATACATAATCAAATATACATAATTAAAAAAAAAAAAAAAAAAAAAAAAAATATATATATATATATATATATATATATATATATATATATATATATATATATATATATATATATATATATATATATATATATATATATATATATATATATATATATATATATATATATATATATATATATATATATGATTTTTAATGCATTCTAACGCTTGTCTGAGACGTTTGATTTACAAAAATTCGCAATTTTTCTGGAATGGATGTTGCATTTTTTTTCGACAAAATTTTAATATCTTGAATCATTTTATTAATTCTTACTGTATTTTTAACCTATTCGAAACACAAAAAGTTAAAATTACGAACTTAATATATGAAAAAACGACCCAGCAAAAAAAGTGTCGCCAAAAAAGTAATGAAAATGTTCTTTTTGGATCCGGAAGTGGTGCAAAATTGGCGCAGATGCTATGAATTTAACATGGGTTTGTCATAGGACGGAAGTCCTCCATTTCAACAGCCGTTGCACTGAATTTGCATCATTTCTTTAGGTGTGATCCGAATTCAATGTTTTGGGCGTAAATTACAAAATTCTGTGATATTTTGTGAAATAAATAATTTTTATAGTTTTTTATTCTTTTTAATGGATTCGAACGCTTGTCGCAAAAGTTTGACCTCAAATATTTTCAAAAATTCAAAATTTTTTATACCCTCTACCACAGGATGGGGGGTATATTAACTTTGTCATTTCGTTTGAAACACATCGAAATATTGCTCTAAGACCCCATAAAGTATATATATTCTGGGTCGTGGTGAAATTCTGAGTCGATCTGAGCATGTCCGTCCGTCTGTTGAAATCACGCTAACTTCCGAACGAAACAAGCTATCGACTTAAAACTTGGCACAAGTAGTTGTTATTGATGTAGGTCGGATGGTATTGCAAATGGGCCATATCGGTCCACTTTTACGTATAGCCCCCATATAAACGTACCCCCAAATTTGGCTTGTGAGGCCTATAAGAGAAGCAAATTTCATCCGATCCGGCTGAAATTTGGTACATGGTGTTAGTATATGGTCTCTAATAACCATGCAAAAATTGGTCCACATCGGTCCATAATTATATATAGCCCCCATATAAACCGATCCCCCGATTTGGATTGCGAGGCCGCTAAGAGAAGCAAATTTCATCCGATCCGGCTGAAATTTGGTACATGGTATTAGTATATGGTCTCTAACAACCATGCAAAAATTGGTCCACATCGGTCCATAATTATATATAGCCCCCATATAAACCGATCACCAGATTTGACCTCCGGAGCCTCTTGGAAGACCAAAAGTCATCTGATTCAGTTGAAATTTGGTACGTGGTGTTAATATATGGCCTCAAACTCTCATGCAAAAATTGGTCGATATCGGTCCATAATTATATATAGGCCCCATATAAACCGATCCCCAGATTTGACCTCCAAAGCCCCTTGGAAGAGCATAATTCTTCCCATTCGGTTGAAATTCGGTACGTGATGTTAGTATATGGTATCCAACAACCATGCAGGAATTGGTTCCTATCAGTCCATAATTATATATAACTCCCATATAAACCGATCCCCAGATTCGAACTCCGGTGCCTTTTGGAGAAGCAAAATTCATCCGATCTGCTTGAAATTTGCAAAAGTCCATATCGGTTCGTAATTATTTGTAGACTTACCTATATATACCTTTTTGGGTCTAATATATACCACGTGTGGACTAACACACAATTTAGAAAACGATGTTAAGAAGTTTTAAGATACCACAACCCAAGTAATTCGATTGTGGATGACAGTCTTTCGTAGAAGTTTCTAAGCAATCCATGGTGGATTGTACATAAGATTCGGCCTGTCCGAACTTACGGCCGTATATACTTGTTCAGATTGGATTTAGCATGTTTTTCGACAAAATTTAAATGCTTTGTGCCATTTTATGAATTCGTACTCTCTTCTTAACCTATTTGAAACTAAAAATGTTAAAATTAGGTTAACCAGCAAAAAAGCGTCACCAAAAAAGTACTGAAAATGTTCTTTTTGGATTCGGAAGTGGTGCAAAAATTGGCGCTGATGCGATAAATTTTACATGGGCCTGTCACAGAACGAATGTCCAGCATTTCAACAGCCGTTACACTGAATTTGCATCGCTTCTTAAGTGATACGAATTCAATGTTTTGGATGTGAGTTAACAAATTTTGTGATATTTTGATAAATAAATAATTTTTGTTTTTTTTGGCAGATTGTCTGAAACGCTTGACCTCACAAGTTTTCACAAATTCTTAATTTTTCTACAATGGATTTAGCTTTTTTTCGACTAAATTTAAATAATTTGTACCATTTTGTTAATTCTAACTCTGTTTATAAACTTTTTGAAACCAACAAAACCCAGCAAAAAAAATTGGAAGTTGTTCCACAAACATTTCTTTTAAAGCCCATCCCAGAATCCCCCATCGAGTTTTTCCAACTTCCGATGCAGTCCTTTTGGACAAGTACACAAACATTTCTTGTAAAGCGCATCTTGGGATCCCCCAATGATTTTTTTCTACTTCCGATGCAGTCCTTATGGACAAGTATTAGAAAGAACGCACTCAGGCTATTTTAAGTGCAAATTTTGGACAATTAAATTTTACAAAATAATAGAAAACTAATAAAAAAATTTAAAAAAAAATAGAAAATTAATAAAAAAGTAAAAAAAATAATAATAAAAAAATTCCCCGCTGGGATTTGAACCTGTGCCGTTTGACTTTTTCGCTTCCATGGAAGTTCTTTTTAGAAGGTTTTGCAAATTACGAGAATTTTTAATTTTTTGGTTAATTTTTAATGGAAAAAATATATTTATACTAAAATATATGCCGAAAATAAAAAATAAAAACAATGCATAACATAAAAAAATATTTTTTTATCGTTCATACTAATAAAGAACATCTCGAGAAGCAATTAGAATGTTAATCCTTGGTGTCGTATTACGATCATATCACAAACATTTGAATTGACCTTTCGACGCTTTATGTTCAATGGCGTTTGTGGCTGAGTGTGCTAAGGCGTTCTGTTATGGTGCCAGTAAACCCAGGTTCAATCCCTGGTCGGAGCGAAAAAGTTTTTCAAATTCTAAAAATTAGATAATAGGAAAATAATAGTGTAATAAAACATATGGATGAAAAAAAGTGAAATTGGTTGAAAAAAATTTTTTTTTTCGCTTTTTAAATTTCATCATTCAAATTAACTTCCAGGGCACAACTTTTAACACAATGCAAATGATCCAAAAAGGGAGTAATTCCGTCCTATGACAAGCCCGTGTAAAATTCATTGGAGATGATCCAAGTTTGCACTACTTCCGGATCACAGATTGGGGATCCAAGCTACTTTTTTGGAAGCTCTTTTTTGCTGGGAAGTTAAAAGTACCCTTTAAAAATATGAATAAAGCGAGTTAGAAAAACAAAAATGCATTAAAAGAGCTTCCTGATTAGTTAAAATAAAGAACACCTTTGGGTGGACATTTTTGGATGTGCGTTTAAAGTTGGGCCTTTACTTACAATTCCAAAGTTTTTGTGGCAGCCCGATATTTCAGGCTCACTTAAACTATTCAGTCCATTGTGATATCACGGTGGTGAACTGCACCCTCAAAAAAAAAATCGCTTCTTTAACATATGTTCCAAACATGTTTTGCGGGAAGCACATATGTTATTGGATACTAAATATATTATATGTTTGGAAGCATTTTGAGCCCAAAAATATTATATGCTTGGAAGAATTTTCCCCATAGAAGAATGTGCTCATTCCCTCACATAATTTTCACTTCCACGAAATTTTTTAGTTCTTTTCACCTTTTCCGGTATTACAAATATTGTTGAAGAAATTATTCAATTTTATAAATTTTTTTAATTGTACATTTCGCCTGGATAGAAAATCGAACCGAAAACCATACAGTTTGTAAGCCAACACACTATCCACTGGTCTACGTAGCTGTTATAGTCACCAGTCGACAATTATCGTTATAAGTTACATTTATATAGCATAGTTTGCAGCGCCCACGAGCTCATGCAAACTTAAAATTATTCAACAGAAACATATATTTGTTGACCACGTGAAGCAGTCGTTAGCATGTCCGCCTTGCATGCAAAGGGTCCTGGGTTCAAATCCTGCTCCGACCGAACACCAAATAATTTTTTTTGTATTTTTGTATTTATATTTACATATTATTAAATTTAATTTTTACAATGAAACTTGTGTTACTAAAGATTTACAGTCAGCAAAGAACAGTGCTTGATATAAACGAAATGGACTGAGCTTTTGGATAAAATATAATTTTTTTAATTGCAAAAATAACAATTTTGTAACAAAAAAATGGTTTTGGTATAAAAGTTTGAAATTTTCGAAGAAATTCAAAAAACTCTACCAAAAAGAAGAACGTGAAGTCGAGTATAAACATACATAATTTTACAATATACACATAAGTTTATTTAGACGTGAACTATTTATTAATAGCATTTAACACTACACCCAGAAAAAAGGGGGCTCTAATGCCAACTGAACTTTATTTTAGTTCATGATGATTAGTTGATTTTTTTAAATTTTGCACAATATGAGTAAATGTTCTTTATTTGAATAATTTTTTGCTAACTTTAATGACGTGAACTAAAAATAAGAAAGAAAGTTGTATACAAATATAGTGCACAATTTTACTAAGAAATAAAATAGTTCATATTTTCTTAAAATGGCAGAAGTTTGCTTAAATTGAGTTCATAAGTCTCTCAAATGAGTAAATTTTACTAAAATTGTACCTGTCATGAACTTCGTATAACGCTAAAGACATTTGAACAATTTTTAAATCCAATTTTTTCTTTCAACATATGAAATTTTCTTAAACAAGAGCAAAAAATTAATTATTTAATAAATTTTCTTCAATTTGACAAAAAGTATTAACTTATTTGTAACATGTTGCAATTAGAAAACTTTTTTATTTAAAATTTTCTAAAATAAACCTACATTTTCTTCCACGGTGGGTTCACTTTTTTTTGGGTACATTTTAAATGCATTTAAAATTTCTCGTATTTTGAAATTATTGAAATTTTTTACTTAATGTCAGTTTTACCTTTACGGCCGGAATTAAGTTGGCATAATCGCTCTAAAATGTCCATATTTTCACTTTTTATTATCTTTAATAATTTATTTTAAAGCAAATAAACTTTTTCAATTGTTGCTTTGGATCGAGTTTTGCCGCTAAAATGAAAAATAATTTTAACGGCAAAACTCGAACTTAATACTTTTTTATTTTTGATAGTGTACGTCATCTTGGACTACTTATTAATAAACAGGAACTAAATTTATTTTTTTTTTCTGAAGATCCCTTTGTCTATTTTCCACTGTTTTTTTTTTAATTTCCTTTCTTGCCAAATATTTTGACTTACTCGTCGTACGTTCCTATTTCTTTTGACGAACCAACAAAAAAAATTGTGTCCATAATGCCAAAATGATAAACAAAACACATGTCCACACATACTTAAATTGCTGCTCTCAAAAACTCATGACAAGGGACCTTTTTTTTTCTAGGCGTTCCACTTAGAGGAGCTTTGAAACACTCGGAAAAGTCTCCAGCATTACTGAGGTGGGACAATCCACCGCTAAAAAATGTTTGGTCGAAACCGGATTCGAACCCACGACCCTGTGTATGGCGGGCATGCTAAGTATTCCATATGCGAAAAATAGAGAACATACAGTTAGTGGACCAATCCCAGAAGCTGAGACTAGAGCAAATTACAACTACACCCTCAAAAAATCGCTTCTGTAACATATATTAAGCTTCAAGCATACACTGAAAAAACAGTGAACCCATCAGGAAGAAAACTTTCGGTTAATTGTAGAAAATTTTGAATATTTGTAGAAAATTTTAACTAAACAGTATTACAAACGTTGACATCACGCCGATGTCATAAAAATAAGTAAATATTTTTCGACAAATTCAAGAAAATTTATTAGACATAACTAAGTTTTTTCACTTGTTAAAGAAAATTTTGTAGTTTGAAGGAAAAACTTGGAGTTCAAAATTGCAAGAATGTCTTTAGTGACATACGAAGTTCATGATGGACGCATTTTTGGAAACATTTACAAATTTAAAGAAATTCTGAACTATTTTGTGGAAGGCACGAATTTAGTTAATCTTTATGCTTCATTTGATTATATGTTTTTCTCGGTTTTAGTTAATTTAACTAACGTACACAAAAAATTATTAGAGTAAAGGAAACTTTCTCCAAACATAATAATTCCATGAACTAAAATAAAGTTAAATTGGCTTTAGTGAAATAGAGAGTTCGCTTCTTTTTGAGTGTATATATTTTCAGAATTTGTTCAAACAAATATGTTATGTTTTACCCTAAGCATACCTATTTTTAGCACCTCAAATAGTTTGTTCTAGTTTTAAATCATTTGCTTCCTAAAAATGACCTAAATATAATTATGTTGGACCATAGATGGCACACCCTCAAAGTCCCTGGGAAATATTTAAATTTGGCCATATTTTCCCAAATCAAAAAAAAATTGATATGCATAGCTACACCCGGAAAAAAGCGCCTTCAAAACTAAAAGAAACAAGTATGTACGGCCGTGAGTTCGGCCAGGCCGAATCTTATGTACCCTCCACTATGGATTGCGTAGAAACTTCTACGTAGGACTGCCATCCACAATCTAATTACTTGGGTTGTGGTATCTTAAAACTTCTTAATATCGTTTTCTAAAGTGTGAGTTAGTCCGTACGTGGTATATATTATACAAAAAAGGTATGTGTAGGTGAGTCTACAAATAATTACGAGTCGATATGGAATTTTGCACGGTACGTAGAGAGCCAGAATTGAAATATGGGGGTCGCTAATATGGGAGCTATATACTATTATGTACTTTATACGGACCAATTTTTGTGTGATTGGGGATCGATTTATCTGAGGGTTACATATAACTATAGATCGATATGGACCTAGTTAGGCATGGTTCTTAACGGCCATATACTAGCACAATGTACCAAATTTCAACTGACTCGGATGAAATTTCCTCCTCCAAGAGGCTCTAAAACCAAATCTCGGGATCGGTTTATATGGGGCTATATATGATTATGGACTGATATGGACCACTTTTGGCATGGTTGTTAAATATCATATACTACCACCACGTACCAAATTTCAACCAGATCGGATGAATTTTGCTTCTCCAAAAGGCACCGGAGGTCAAATCTGGGGATCGGTTTATATGAGGGCTATATATAATTATGGACTGATATGAACCAATTCCTGCATGGTTATTGGATACCATATACTAACATCACGTTCCAAATTTCAACCGAATCGGATGAATTTTGCTCTTCCAAGGGGCTCCGGAGGTCAAATCCGGGGATCGGTTTTATGGGGGCTATATATAATTATGAACCGATTTCGACTAATTTTTGCATGGGTGTTTGAGGCCATATATTAACACAACGTACCAAATATCAACTGAATCAGATGAATTTTGGTCTTCCAAGAGGCTCCGGAGGTCAAATCTGGTGATCGGTTTTTATGGGGCTATATATATATGTATGCACCGATGTGGACCAATTTTTGCATGGTCATTAGAGACCATATATTAACACCATGTACCAAATTTCAGCCGGATCGGATGAAATTTGCTTCTCTTAGAGGTTCCGTAAGCCAAATCGGGGGATCGGTTTATATAGGGGCTATATATAATTATTGACCGATGTGGACCAATTTTTGCATAGTTGTTAGATACCATATACTAAAACTATGTACCAAATTTCAGCCGGATCGGATGAAATTTGCTTCTCTTAGAGGGTCTGCAAGCCAAATTTGGGGGTCCGTTTATATGGGGGTTATACGTAAAAGTGGACCGATATGGCGCATTTGCAATACCATTTCACCTACATCAATAACAACTACTTGTGCCAAATTTCAAGTCGATAGCTTGTTTCGTTCGGAAGTTAGCGTGATTTCAACAGGCGGACGGACGGACGGACATGCTCAGATAGACTCAAAATTTCACCACGACCCAGAATATATACTTTATGGGGTCTTAGAGCAATATTTCGATATGTTAAAAACGGAATGACAAGGTTAATATACCCCCATCCTATGGTTGAGGGTATACAAATGTTCACCAATTTAATTTAGCCAATTTGTTTCCGTTAAGTTAAATTTTGTGTGAAATAAAAAAAAAATTACTTGTTTCAGTAAAAAAAAATCCTAAACTGAAAGCAGTTAGCAATAGTTCATTAACTAGAAAAAGGCATGACATTTTACTAGTACTGTTTTCTTCGCGAGGTATAAGAATTTACTACTGAACAAGAATATTTTATTCACTGATAACAAAGCATACATAAAAATAAACAAAAACCGATCTAAAACCATGTTTCCTTAAATTTAGTAAAATTTCTTATAAAACGATAACACTGACTTACTTTATTATAGAGAGCTTATCATACATACGAATAACACTTGGCATAGAAAAATATTTTAGTTCATTCGTACTAAGAAGTATTCAATCCTTTCAAAACTTATGGAAACACACTTATATTTCTTAATCGATACCTGTCATCGATGTAATCGATATATTTGCGCGTGGGTTGCTTGTTTAGTTGGAATCGTGTTGTTATGGTATACGGAGTGATTGTTAAAAAATATTATAGTAAAATAATATAATAAATAACAAATAAAATATTTGTTATTTTAAATTATGGAGAACATTTTTAGTTTTTTGAAAATTATTGAACATAAATAAAAAACAATAAGTCTATCAATGTTTGTGATAGTGTATAAAGAAAGAAAACGCCAACACAATCACAACCCCACATTTTGAAAACTTCAATTATCAGGTAACATTCATACAGTGACGCTAACCTTTTGTGAAAAAATTGGTTTACGAATTTTTATATTTGTAAAGGATGGTCAAATTGTAAGGGCCGATGTTGAATGTGAACCACACCTAATCTCCAAGTTTTTTTCCGAATTTTATTTGACATTTCTCTATTTCAGACTTACTCAATTTTAACCATGGAGAGATACACAATCCAACAACGTGTTAAATGGTTCCAAGAAATGGCAACTGTGGATGATCAATTTTCGAAGAAAATCATCTTCAGTGATGAGGCACATTTTCACCTCAGTGGATTCGTCAATAAACAGAATTGCCGCATTTGGGCGAATGAGAATCCAAGAGTGATTGTCGAAAAACCAATGCACCCACAAAGAGTGACTGTTTGGTGCGGTTTATGTGCTGGCGGCATCATCGGGCCGTATTTTTTCCAAAACGAGGCCGGTCAGGCAGTTACTGTGAATGGTGTTCGCTATCGTGAGATGATAACGAACTTTTTATGGCGCGAATTGGAAGATATGGATGTGGACGATATGAAGTTTCAGCAGGACGGTGCCACTTGCCACACAGCTAACGAAACAATGGTTCTTTTGCGCAACAAATTCAATGGCCGTGTTATCTCACGTAATGGCGATGTCAATTGGCCGCCAAGATCATGTGATTTGACACCGTTGGACTTTTTTTCTTTGGGGTTAGTTGGAAGAAAAGGTGTACGTCGATAAGCCAGCAACAATTCAAGAGCTAAAGGATGAGATAATAGAACCTCCATTATGCCTCAGCGTCATCGAAAATTTGGACCATCGGATGAAGGTGTGCCACAGAGGTCGCGGCGCCCATTTGGCCGATATTTTGTTCCACACATAATTGAGTAATACCAATATATCATAATAAAATAAAATTACAATAATTTCCTAAATAGTTTGTGTTTTATTCAAAATCAACATCGGCCCTTGAAATTTTAACCACCCTTTAGGTATTGAAATTATAAAAGAAGGACAAAATCGTTATGCAGCAACTGTTTAAAACTGGAAGGTACAAGAAGAAGAAACGTTTTATAGTTGATAACATTACATGGAAATTGAATGTAGTGGAATAATAAACCCATATTTCAAGGCCAGTCGATGATGTTGATTCTTAATAAATATATTTAATATATTAATAAAACATGTATTTTATTAAAGGAAAAATTCGCCAATATAAATAAATAAAAATTTTAAAAAATAAAATATTTAAAAACTAAGATATAACTGTTTATAATTTTGAAGTAAATGGTTTACCAAAAATATGTGAGATGTTTCCAAATGTATGAGAAAAGTTCACTAAATTCATTCCATATATGAATTCAATTCAGTTAAATTTTTTCATTCTATAGCAGAGTGGTACATAAATATTGGAAAATGCTAACTAATATATGGATGCATTCTATCTAATTTCTACGAAAATCACATCGTACCAACAAATAAAAATGTCTTTGGCACTATACGAAGTTCAACTTTCTTCACAATTAGTTCATTTTAACTTAAAGAAGGGGTCACTTTTTTCTGGGTGTAGAATGGTGGTTCTACACTCTGTGCAAATTCTCGCTTAAATTGGAGTAAAATCCTGGCTTCTGAGACCATAACATATATGTAAGTGCATTTTGTGCAAAATATATATTTGGGAGCTATAACTAAATCAAAATCAAAATCTCTAGGGTTACAAATTTCAGTACTGTTACCAAGACTTTAATCACACAAATGTGTTCATAGACAGACGGACCTGGCTAAATCGGCTCAGCGGTCAGCTAAAGACAACCTTTGTCTATCTCGTCACCATCTAGATTTAGAAAACATCTGCACAAATGTTTAATACCCTGTTCCACAGTGTGTGGTTTAATACCCTGTTCCACATTGTGGAAGGAGCCAATATCTGATAAATTCTTATCGGATATTGGTTCCTTCTAGGCCAAGCAAAAATTGCCAATATCATCTGTTTGTTCACGACAATATTTTTTCAGTGCATCTATGCTAGGTTGGGTGATAGTGGCAACCATTATTTCAGGTCCATTTAGACTATTTTCTCTTGATTCGATTAGGATTGAGAAACAAAGAATCGTTGGACTTCACCCAATCTAACCAAAAATTTTTGATGAGAACATTTTCCAGTTTTTATTTGGAAAATAATGCAAATCAACATCAACTTAATTATTAATAAGACCAATTAATTGTTAAATTTACTATTTGAAGATCACAAGAATCGCATTAGATACAACGAATTAAACAAGAAAATGTCCAAAATTTCCCACGCTTTGAAGGTGCAATACGAGGGCAGTTTGGAAACTTTGGAAGCGCGGTATAAAGAGAAAACAGTTAAGTGTTTTGGAAACTTCCATCTGTGTTATGAACAAATGTTAAATTTTGTTTCGCTCTGACAACTCCTTCATATAGAAACAGGTGTTCAAAAAAGACGCATTCGCAATTTTGTTACAATGGAAAAATTAGAAATACGTGCTGTCATTAAATGTTTACATAAAAAAGGTTTATCGCGACAAGAAATTCATAATGATATGGTGAATGTGCTCCTTCATATGCAACAGTAAACAATTGGGTGGCGGAATTTAAACGTGGTCGTCCAAAAACAGCAACAACAACAGAAATTGTAGCCAAAGTGCATGATATGGTATTAAATGATCGATGAATAAAAGTGCGTGAAATTGCTAATATCATGGGCATCTCAAATGATCGAGTCCATTTAGTTTTGCATGAAGAACTACAGATGAAAGAGCTTTCTGTAAGATGGGTGCCGCATTTGTTAACAGTCGATCAAAACCGCATACGAATGATCATTTCTCAAGCATGTTTGGATCGTTTTAAGTGAAATAAAAATGATTTTAAGCATCGTTTCAAAACTGTTGATGGGACATGGATCCACCACTATACTCCAGAGACAAAAGAACAAACCAAACAATGGACTGAAGCTGGAGGAAGTGCCCCAAAAAAGGCAAAAACAATTCAATCGGCTCGGTAAGTTTATGGCAACGGTTTTTTGCGATTTCAAAGGTATTTTATTAATTGACTATCTGCAAAAGGGTAAATAAAACAATAAATTCAGAGCACTATTGCTATTTTTTTTTTCATTTCATTTTATTGAGTACCTACACAACAAGATTAAAATCTTATAATTACAGTGCAGGATTATAAATGTTAAAACATATCCGATTAATAATAAGTACAATAATTAAATTTAAAGATAAAAAGAAAATAAATTAAAATTAAAATAAATAAAAATTGTATTAATAATAATAGAACAAATATATATATATATATATATATATATATATATATATATATATATATATATATATATATATATATATATATATATATATATATATATATATATATATATATATATATATATATATATATATATATATATATATATATATATATATATATATATATATATATATATAGAAATTACTTTTAATATTCAATTGCATTGTATTTTTGATTATTGAAATTGTGATACTATATTATATCTACAAGTAAATTTTTTATGATAAATATTCTAATTTTGAAATAAATTTTGAATACTCTTCTTAAAAGATGATGCGTTGTTGATGCATTGTATATCGGGTGGTAGAGTGTTCCAGAGACGTATTGTGCCAATAAAGAACTGCCATTCGGATACAAGACTTGTCCTTAAAAAAGGGTATTATATTCCTATTTCTATCAGATCTGGTAAACCGAATTTTATCATAGAGATAGCTGGGTTTCCGTTTGTAAATCAATTTATGTAGAAATACTAACGACTTGACATTAAGCAGGGTATTAAAACTAAAGCCAAAGAGGGAGTTTGTAACATGCGAAGCATGATCGGTCCTGCGTAACCCATACACATAACGAACTATACTATTGAATGCCACGTTAAGTCTATTTTTGCTCACGGAGTCACAATTCGCGAAGAGTTCAGATCCGTAAATTAAACCCGGTAACAAAAGACTTTTCGCCAGGAGAAGTCGAATATTGACTGGTGCGTAGGAATGACTAACCCATAAAGCACGTAGTTTTGTTTGTCCAACGGCTGTGTTTACATGACTTGACCAACTCAATGTGCTATTGAATACTACTCCAAGATTCTTAGCACTAGTGACTACATCGATTTTTTGACCATTCAACATAATGTCAGCATTGGACAAAGAGAACCTTCTATTCTTGTGTATAATCAAACATTTAGACTTTTGTGGATTTAGTAGCAGACCATTACCTGTTGCCCATCGAAACACACGATCAAGGTCGTGGTTAAGTTTCCCCAAATTAAATGTACAAATTCGAGAAAAACGCCCTGGCTTACAACACGAAGAGTGTTTTTACAATGGATAAAATCAACGAATTAAAGTACGAGTTGCTTGACCACCCACCTTATTCTCCTAGTTTAGCTCCCAGTGACTTTTAATTGTTCCCAAATCTAAAAAAGTTCCTTTCTGGCAAGCGTTTTACCTCAAATGAAAATGAAATTACAGTTGTAAACCACTATTTTGAAGACCTTGAGGAAAACTATTTTAATCAAGGGATAGAATTGCTGGAAAAGCGTTGGAATAGGTAGGTTAGGTGGCAGCCCGATGTATCAGGCTCACTTAGACTATTCAGTCCATTGTGATACCACATTGGTGAACTTCTCTCTTATCACTGAGTGCTGCCCGATTCCATGTTAAGCTCAATGACAAGGGACCTCCTTTTTATAGTCGAGTCCGAACGGCGTTCCACATTGTAGTGAAACCACTTAGAGAAGTTTTGAAAACCATCAGAAATGTCCCCAGCATTACTGAGGTGGGATAATCCACCGCTGAAAAACTTTTTGGTGTTCGGGCGAAGCAGGAATCGAACCCACGACCTTGTGTATGCAAGGCGGGCATGCTAACCATTGCACCGCGTTGGACTAAGTGTATTGAAGTTTCAGGAGAATATATTGAAAAATACAAATATTTTTTGAAAAACGAACAATTCTCTTTCATTGATAGGCTAAAAAGTTTCCGAACCGCCCTCGTATGAACTATGGTTAATAATGTCGGCATTGATGAGTTGGTGGACGATATATTCAGGTGTCTCAGTCAAATGGCTTTTGCTAATAGAAAGGAGATAATTCATCATTGAGATTAAAATATAATCAAGCCTTTTATTTGACAGTGTATGGAAGTTTCTTGGGTATAATACTTTAACATAATATATGATCTACTGTTGTTCTTATTAGGGCTTATTGTATATACGACACCTAACTAATTTAGATATATATGTTGATGGTATTAAGTGTCTCAAAAATTTTGTGATATAAAATGAGATTTGCGTCCACTGAACTCTGTTGGCTTTCGCATTTTTGCATTTTGGATTTCGCTATGAAATGAATAAATTCTTGAACTCTCACATCAGTATTGGATACAACATCATTACAAACAGAAATAAGTGAATTAATATGGAGTTTCTAAGTGGTTTCTTTTTTCTCATTGGCATTTTGTCCATTGTATTCGTTACTTCATGGAGTGCTCCTTTGGTTTATCCCAATGATGAGGAGGAGTTTGGTACAAGAGTTGATGATGGTTTTTTGGTGGACGATATGATTGTTAGTTTAACCAGAAACGGAGCAATAAATCCTTCCGCCAAGTGGCCCGGTGGCATTGTGTATTACAAAATATCGAGTGTATTTGGTAAGATATGATTTATGATCGCTGAGTAGGGAAATTCCTGACTCGGGCAAAAACATATCAAAAGTTTTCCATCCCTCAATTTCTAAGTATTTCATCGTAGTAAGATAACTTCATAAATGATTCTTAGTATTGTCCCAGCAAAAAAAGCATGGCCAAAAAAGTAATGAAAATGTTCTTTTTGGATCCGGAAGTGGTGTAAAATTGATGCAGAAGCGATGAATTCAACATGGGTTTGTCATATGACGGAAGTCCTCCATTTCAACAGCCGTTGCACTGAATTTGCATTCACTTCTTTAGGTGTGATCCGAATTCAATGTTTTGGATGTAAAAAAATGGATGTTAAAAAAATAATTTTTATACCCTCCAACATATGACAAAGTTAATATACCCCCATATATTAACTTTGTCATTCCGTTTGTAACACATCGAAATATTGCTCTAAGACTCCATAAAGTATATATATTCTGGGTCGTGATGAAATTCTGAGTCGAACTGAGCATGTCCGTCCGTCCGTCCGTCTGTTGAAATCACGCTAACTTCCGAACGAAACAAGCTATCGACTTGAAACTTGGCACAAGTAGTTGTTATTAATGTAGGTCGGATGGTATTGCAAATGGGCCATATCGGTCCACTTTTACGTCCCCCATATAAACGGACCCCCAAATTTGGCTTGCGAATCCTCTAAGAGAAGCAAATTTCATCCGATCCGGCTGAAATTTAGTACATGGTGTTAGTATATGGTATCTAACAACCATGCAAAAATTGGTACACATCAGTCCATAATTATATATAGCCCCCATATAAACCGATCCCCAGATTTGGCTTGCGGAGCCTCTAAGAGAAGCAAATTTCATCCGATCCGGCTGAAATTTGGTACATGGTGTTACTATATGGTCTCTAACAACTGTGCAAAAATTGGTCCACATCGGTCAATAATTATATATAGCCCCCATATAAACCGATCCCCCGATTTGGCTTACGGAGCCTCTACGAGAAGAAAATTTCACCCGATATGGCTGAAATTTGGTACATGGTGTTAGTATATGGTCTTTAACAACCATGCAAAAATTGGTCCACATCGGTCCATAATTATATATAGCCCCCATATAAACCAATTTGACCTCCGGAGCCCCTTGGAAGAGCAAAATTCATCCGATTCGGTTGAAATTTTGTACGTGGTGGAAGTATATGATAATTAACAACCATGCCAAAAGTGTTCCATATCAGTCCATTACCACACTGTTAGAAAAATATGTTTTTCATATGTTCCGATATAAACAAAATGTGTTTCGGGCACAATTTTTAAACACAATATATTTAAGTGCAAACATGTAATGTTCCTAAACTAACACAAAATGTTTGGGACATATATGTTAATATGTTAGAATATATTATGTTTGGGGCATGAATGTTTCATAAAAATAATATGTGTGAATGTGTACATATATAAATTTACAAATTTCGAGTAAACATATATATGTTGTGATACTTTATTCAGAGAGCGACAGAGAGAGAGAGAGAGAGTTAGTATAGAGAAAGAAATAGAGATGGAAACCGGGAAGGTTGAATAAAAAGATATCACCATAACACAGCGAGAATGAAGTGAGAGCAATTTCTGTGAAACGGCTTGTATATAGTTTCGGAAAACTGTTTCATGATAAGGCCAAAAATGTAATATGCTTAAGTCTAAATATTATTTAATTTGAATATTAGAATGAGTATTCGGAATAAAGAGAATAGACATTCGGAACCAAGAGAATATACATTAAAAAAAAAAACAGCATATTTGTATTACAGAAAAAGATGCGAAGAACTCAAAAATGTCGTGGAAGTGAAAATTATTTGAGGAAATGGGCACAATCTTCTTTGAGGAATTCTTCCAAGCATATACTATTTTTGGATTCAAAATGCTTCCAAACATATAATATGCTCACATAAAACAAACATATTAATGTTTCGGCAGTATCCAATAATATATGTGCTTCCTGCAAAATATGTTTGGAACATATGTTAGAGAAGCGATTTTTTTTGAGGGTGCATATATAGCCCCCATGTAAACCGATCCCGAGATTTGGTTTTAGAGCCTCGTGGAGGAGCAAATTTAATCCCAGTTAGTTGAAATTTGGTACATTGTGCTAGTATATGGCCGTTAACAATCATGCCTAACTAGGTCCATATCGGTCTATAGTTATATATAGCCCTCAGATAAATCGATCCCCAATCATACAAAAATTGGTCCATATCAAGTTCATAATAGCATATAAGCGACCCCCATATTTCAATTCTGGATCTCTACGAACCGTGCAAAAGTCCATATCGATTCGTAATTATTTGTAGGCTTACCTACACATACCTTTTTTGTCTAATATATACCACCTATGGACTAACTCACAATTTAGAAATTGGTCCATATGAAGTTCATAATTGTATATAGACCCCACATAAGCTACCCCCATATTTCAATTCTGGCTCTCTACGTACCGTGCAAAAAGTCCATATAGATTCCTAATTATTTGTAGACTTAACTATACATAACTTTTTTGTCTAATATATACCACGTATGGACTAACTCACAATTTAGAAAACGATGTTAAGAAGTTTTAAGATACCGCAACCCAAGTAATTCGATTGTGGATGACATTCTTTCGTAGAAGTTTCTACGCAGTCCATGGTGGAGGGTACATAAGATTCGGCCTGGCCGAACTTACGGCCGTATATACTTGTTTTAATTTTTAATGGATTTTAACGCTTGTCGGAAATGTTTGACCTCAAATATTTTCAAACATTCACGATTTTTTCCGATTAGATTTAGCATTTTTTTCGACAAAATTTAAATGATTTGTATCATTTTGTGAATTCTTACTCTGTTTTTAACCTATTTGAAACAAAAACAGATAAAATTACCCATTGAAAGTATGAAAAAACCAAGTTATAAAAAATTTAATTAAAAGAACTTGCTGGGTAGTTAAAATAAAGAACATCATTGGGTTTGCATCTTCTGGAAGAGCTTTTAAAGTTGTGTCTTTGGAAGAACTTCCAATTTTTTTGCTGGGGTGTGATAAGCCACTTGAACTTCGCTACCTTCTCTTGGGTAGATAGAGTGAAAATAACTGATCGGAATTTAAAACATCTACTCTTGACATTTTAACAACTTGGAAAATCGATACTATACTTTTACTATGATTGAAAGATCAACATTTAATTTCACAAATTTCTACATCACTTTTCCATTTATTTTGCTGAATATCAAAAGGCGAATAATCGATTTTCAGAAAATTAAACGACTACATACAATTGATTTGGACTTTTCTATAATTTTTGACACAAATTTTCTGAAAAAAATTTATTCTTGAAATATTTGATTTTGTGAAATCGAAGTTGAAGTTGAACATTAGATATTTGTAATTATTCATTAAAAAAATCTAACTCCTATTTATCTAATTTTCAGATGCAGATTTCGTTGCTATTATCATGACAGCCATGCGTGAAATAGAGTCGGTTTCCTGTGTCCGATTTGTTGAAGCAAATTTCTTAACCTATTCCTATGTGAATATTGTTTCGGAAGGCACTGGTTGCAGTGCTAGAGTTGGTCGTAGTGGTGGAGTTCAAAAGTTAAATTTGAATATTAATGCAACGCATTGTAGATCCGTTCCAAACGTTATACATGAACTGATTCATTCTTGCGGATTCTATCACGAACACATGTCACCCTATCGTGATTCTTACGTTACCATCATTTGGGAAAATATTACACCAGGAAAAGAATTCAATTTCGAAAAGCTAAGTAATGAGACTGTTACCGATTTTGGTTATGGGTATGACCTTAGCAGTTTAATGCACTATGGAAGGAAGGCATTCACTGTGAATAATTTGCCAACAATAGTGCCACATAACAGTAGTGCTGTCATTGGTCAACGGATTGGTTTAAGTCCACTAGATATTGACAAATTGAATGCCATGTATAATTGTCCAATGTAACCTACAATCACAGTAGAGCCTTAGGAACCAATAGAATGAAATAATTATGATGGCTATTTTACTGTTAACAAAACAAATATTTTATTTTGCGAACATCCAAATGTCCAAAAAATTACATTCAATTTGAATAAATGTCTTTAAATCTTAAGAGAATAAATAACCCATACTTCACTTCACTATGTTTTATTGCAAATAGGTAGTGGGAAAAACACCAACAGTAAGTAATTGTAAAAACTATGTAATGATTTTATAAATTTATATAAAAGTATGAAATTCCTATGTATCCAATATGCGTATACCCTCAAAAAAAAAAAAAAATCGCTTCTCTAGCATATATCCCAAACATATTGTGCAGGAAGTAAATATATATTTTTGGATACTGCCGAAACATAATGATGTTTGTTTTATATATATTTTTTTAAATATATTTGAAAACATCTTTCCTCAAATAAGATAGTGTTCCTACTCAAATTAAAAATTGTTTGCCGAAAATTGAATATATAAACTTTAAAACTATTCCATAAAATCATGTAGTTTTTTACGAACAACCATTCTCAAAAACATATTTTTTTCACAAATTTTTCATGATGCGACATGAAAAAAATGATGCCTTCACACAAAAAATTTTCACGAAAATTTTGACAATTAAAGTCTTAATTGGATTTAAAAAACAAAAAGTTCAATTAAAAATTTAAGTGATTCAACAAGTTTTTTAATTAAACAAAAATCAATCACACAAATTAAGAGTATCATTAATTTTTTAATTGATACTTCATCATTTCTGTGCCTGAAGACATTTCAATTACAAAATTAATTGGATCAATTAATTCGTGATTGAATCATAGTTTTTTTTTTGTATGTAAATAAAGAAAACCCATGCGATATTCAAATCAAAAACATGTGCTCGCGTTTTCTGGAAATATTGTTAACTACCAATTTATTTTTAACTTGGTTGATAGCGATGTGCTCTTTTCTGAAACCAAACTGGACTGCAAAAATCAAAGAATTGTCTGAGGAATAATCATAGAGTCTATACCTTAAAAAAAATCGCTTCTGTAACATATATCCCAAACACAATTTGCTTCAAGCTTATATAACAGATTGGCTGATAAGTCCCCGGTCTAACAAAGAAAAACACATTTTTTGTCAAAATTAATTTTTTTATTCAACATAGTTCCCTTCAAGAGCGATACAACGATTATAATGACCTTCCAATTTTTTGATATCAGTTTGGTAGTACTTCTTCGGTTTTACCTCAAAATAGGCCTCAGTTTCGGCGATCACCTCTTCATTTCAGCCGAACATCCTTTTGAGATCTGAGAACAAGAAAAAGTTGCTGGGGCCAGATCTGGAGAATATGGTGGGTGGGGAAGCAATTCGAAGCCCAATTCATGAATTTTTGCCATCGTTCTCAATGACTTGTGGCACGGTGCGTTGTCTTCACCCTCACAAAAAATCGCTTCTGTAACATATACTCCCAAACATATTTTGCTTCAAGCATATACATTTTTGGGTATTGCCCAAACATTTATTTGTTTGATCTCTTCCAATATATAATATGTTTGAAAGCATATTGGTCTAAACAATATATGTTTGGGTAGTCTGAGTTCCAAACATTTTATATTTTTGCATCCAAATTCAATAATGTTGTCTTCCAAAAAACAATATGTTATTATGTGAACATATAATATATTTGGTAGCATTTTGCACCCAAAAATATTATATGCTTAAAAATTTCTCCCAAACAATATTGTGCTCAAAATTTTATTTATTTATTTATTTATATATAAATATATTTACAATCATAATGAATTATGAAAATAAACAGGTAATATAGGTGCTAACAACATAGGTTTTCGATCTGAATGCTCAAAATGTTGTTTCTGCCTAATTGTATATTCCTCCACATCTTTCTCACTTCCACGAGATTTTTTAGTTCTTAGCACCTTTTTCTGTAATGCAAACATTGTAGAAGAAATTGTTATATTTTATAATTTTTTTTAATTTTACTTTTTGACGGACGGGGATTCGAACAGCGGACCACACAGTTTGTAAGGATCAAAGAAGTAGCTGATCAATTGCCCAAGGAAAAATAAAATGTTAATTTTGTAATAACAAGCCACAACCACCAACTTAATTCAATATCGCTCCCTGTTAAATAGCGCTCCAAGCTACTAAACACATATATGTTTATAGGCTATTTCTAAATTAATATATGTTTGCATCCAAGCATATTATATTTACAAACATTTTATGTCCCAAACATAATATGTTCTAACATATTAACATATATGTCCCAAACATGTTATGCTAGTTTATGAACATTATATGCTTGCACTCAAAAATATTGTGTTTAAAAATTTGTGTTCCAAACATATAATGTTTATAGCCAAACATATGAAAAACAGTCTTTTTCAACCGTGTTGGTGGAACAACACTTTTTTCTTCTTCATATGTGGCCGTTTTGCCGCGATTTCGACCTTCAAACGCTCCAATAACGCCATATAATAGTCACTGTTGATGGTTTTTCACTTCTCAAGATAATCGATAAAAATTATTCCATGCGCATCCCAAAAAACAGAGGCCATTACTTTGTCAGCGGACTTTTGAGTCATTCCACGCTTCGGAGACGGTTCACCGGTCGCTGTCCACTCAGCCGACTGTCGATTGGACTCAGGAGTGTAGTGATGGAGCCATGTTTCATCCATTGTCACATATCGACGGAAAAACTCGGGTGTATTACGAGTTAACAGCTGCAAACACCGTTCAGAATCGTCAACACGTTGTTGGTTTTCGTCAAATGTGGGCTCGCGTGGCACCCATTTTGCACAGAGCTTCCACATATCCAAATATTGATGAATGATATGACCAACACGTGCCTTTGATATCTTTAAGGCCTCTGCTATCTCGATCAACTTCATTTTACGTTCATTTAAAATCATTATGTGTATTTTTTTGATGTTTTCGTCGGTAACCACCTCTTTCGGGTGTCCACTGCGTTCACCGTCCTCCGTGCTTATTTCACCACGCTTGAATTTTGCATACCAATCAATTATTGTTGATTTCCCTGGGGCAGAGTCCGTAAACTCATTATCAAGCCAAGTGTTTGCTTCCACCGTATTTTTTCCCTTCAGACAACAGTATTTTATCAACACACGAAATTCCTTTTTTTTTTTTTAAATTTTTTTTTCACAATAACAAAAGTTGCTTCACAAAAGACGCTCTATCTCACAAACTAATTGACTTACAGACGTCACATTTTGACACGAATCATTTGAAGTTTGGTGCTATATATAAATTAATATGCATTTAATACTAGCGACGCCATCTATGTGTCAGACCGGGGACTTATCAGCCAACCTGTTATTTTGAGGTAAACCCGAAGAAGTACTACCAAAATGGTATCAAAAAATTTGAAGGTCGTTATAATCGTTGTATCGCTCTTGAAGGGAACTATGTTGAATAATAAAAACGAATTTTGACAAAAAAATGTGTTTTTCTTTGTTAGTCTTATCAGCCAACCTGTTACCTTAGCAACCTTAAAGCTTTCAGTTAAATAATTTTGTCGAAGACAGCCGTTAATTATGTTTCCAATCACTTTGAGAGCCTTTTTAGGTAAATTTGAAATCAGCACATTGGAAATACCATCAACTCCAGGAGATTTTGATGACTTTCAAGTGTAAATAATTCCACAAAATTCTGCCAGTGAAGTTGGAATAATCGAGTCTCGGTTCTTCATTTTTGAACATGTTAACCACACTAAAAAAAAAAGCATTCCCGATTCCAAAGATTTTTTTTTTACTTTACAAAATTTTGGTATTGATTTCTAGCCAAACAAGTGGATGATACAAGTAAGGATACTTTTAAGACACAATTCTCTTTTAAATTCGGGTTTTATGTACTTGCTTCTAGGAAGCAAATTTTAGCTTTTCACTTTTTCAGTTTTTTTCTTCATATGCTTTCAAAGTCCTTTAAAAACGAGTTAACAACAATTTTATTTTCCAAATTTAGACTCGACTTTCATGAGAAATTATGCTATGTTTCAAATAAAAAACGTCTTTAAAATAAAGTGTTGAAAAACATGTCCTATATTTGAACGATTTTTTGCTTTCTGGTCAAAATGCAAAAAGATAACAAATTTAAAGACAATTTCATTAAATTTAAAGTATTTTTCTGAATTATTAAAGTCAACTTGACCTTACCCCAAAAAATTTTCTTTCATGTTATGATACCCATTTTTAAGTCAAATCACTTAATTATAAGGACAATATGACTTCATTGAAAAGTTTATCGAATTTTGGACAAGGAAAAAACTTTATACTAAAGAAAGGTGTCTTCTATGCTAAGCAAAATTTGCATTCGTAATTTAAAGACATGAAATCTTTGACCTCACGACAATATTTTTTTGTCAGTGCATAGAATATACCCGTTTATCTATTGAATGTTTAAAATGTGAAGTGATGCCCTTGGATTTAGCGAAAGTTTATGTATTGTAACTCAGCCTTTTCGAGATCAGTTACTATTTTATTATTGCAATGTGTTAATGGAGGGATTTTGCTTTTACCTCGAAGACTTCTTCTAACCCTCCAAAAAGACTTGTCCCCAGGATTTTTGTCAAAAATTTCGAACACACTCTATTACACGTTCAAGTTTTATCTTCTGGTCAATTAGTTTGTTTAACAATTTAACACATTGTTCATAGTGAATTTGCTCCGTAGAATGCTATCCGCACTTTGACTCTTTATCTTGTAGGACCTTCTAGTCTTTATTAATTTAATTATTTCAACTAGACTAGATGAATCCATTGCGTGCAAAACTAAGATATTCTTCGAACATCATCATCATCTTGGATATCATCGTATTCGCTGCCCATCTGATGAAGTATATTGAGAATGCGACGTTTGTAAGTTGTTCTACATTTACGACGCGTATGTGATGTTTACGACGTTTACAGCTTTGTGCAGTCGCAAACGGATTATCTATGATAATAGCGTCATTGATGAGATGATTGACGATTTATCCAAATATCTTAGTCAAATAATTTTCGGTAATTAAAATATAAGCATGTTTCTTATTTGGCAGTGTATGACTATATATTTGTGCTAATAATACTTTAATATAATACGTGTATATGATCTTTTGTTGTTATTATTAGGGTGTCTTATAGATAATTTAGATAATGTTGATGGTATTAAATTGTCTCAAGATATTTTGTGATAGAGAATGAGGTTTGCGTCCACTGAACTCTGTTGGTAGAAAGCCTATACATTTCGGATTTCGCTATAAAATGAATACATTCTTGAACTCTCACATTAGTATGGGATACAACAAAGCAAGAATAAGTGATTTAATATGTTGTTTCTAAGTGGTTTCTTTTCTCTCGTAGGAAATTTTGTCTTTTGCATTCGTCAGTACATTGCATGTTCCTTTGGATTATCCCAATGATGAGGTGCTACCCAGCAAAAAAACGTGGAAATGTTCTTTTTGGATCCGGAAGTGGTAAAAAATTGGCGCAGAAGCGATGAATTTAACATGGACTTGTCATAGGACGGATGTCCACCATTTCCACAGTCGTTGCACGGAATTTGCATCACATCTTAAGGTGTTATCCGAATTAAGTGTTTTGGATGTGAATTAAAAAAATACGATATTTTGCCAAAAAAAAAAAAAATAATAATTTTTTATAATATTGTATGATTTTTAATGCTCTAACGCTTGCGCCTGAAACATTTGACCTCAAATATTTCCACAAATTCGCAATTTTTCTAGAATGGATTTAGCATTTTTTTCGACAAAATTTAAATAATTTGTACCATTTTATTACTCCTTACCCTGTTTTTAACATATTTGAAACAAAAAGTCTACCTTTTTATACCCTCCACCATAGGATGGGGGGTATATTAACTTTGTCATTCCGTTTGTAACACATCGAAATATTGCTCTAAGACCCCATAAAGTTTATATATTCTGGGTCGTGTTGAAATTCGGAGTCTATCTGAGCATGTCCGTCCGTCCGTCCGTCTGTTGAAATCACGCTAACTTCCGAACGAAACAAGCTATCGACTTGACACTTGGCACAAGTAGTTGTTATTGATGTAGGTCGGAGGTATTGCAAATGGGTCATATAGGTCCACTTTTACGGACCCCCAAATTTGGCTTGCGGAGCCTCTAAGAGAAACAAATTTCATCCGATCCAGCTGAAATTTGGTACATGATGTTAGTATATGGTCTCTAATGACCGTGCAAAGATTGGTCCACATCGGTCCATAATTATATATAGCCCCCATATAAACCGATCCCCCGATTTGGCTTGCAGAGCCCCTAAGAGAAACAAATTTCATCCGATCCAGCTGAAATTTGGTACATGATGTTAGTATATGGTCTCTAATGACCGTGCAAAGATTGGTCCACATCGGTCCAAATTTATATATAGCCCCCATATAAACAGATCCCCAGATTTGATCTCCGGAGCCCCTTGGAAGAGCAAAATTCTTCCCATTCGGTTGAAATTTGGTACGTGATGTTAGTATATGGTATCCAACAATCATGCAGGAATTGGTTCATATCAGTCCATGATTATATATAGCTGCCATATAAACCGATACCCAGATTTGACCTCGGTGCCTTATGGAGAAGCAAAATTCATCCGATCTGGTTGAAACCATGCCAAAAGTGGTCCATATAAGTCCATAATCATATATAGCCCCCATATAAACCGATCCCGAGATTTGGTTTTGGAGCCTCTTGGAGGAGCAAATTTCATCTGCGTCAGTTGAAATTTGGTACATTGTGCTAGTATATGGCCGTTAACAACCATGCCTAACTAGGTCCAAACGGTCTATAGTTATATATATAGTCCTCAGATAAATCGATCCCCAATCACACAAAAATTGGTCCATATCAAGTTCATAATTGTATATAGACCCCACATAAGCGACCCACATATTTCAATTCAATCGTGCAAAAAGTCCATATCGATTCGTAATTATTTGTGGACTTGCCTATACATAACTTTTTTGTCTAATATATACCACGTATAGACTAACTCACAATTTAGAAAACGATGTTAAGAAGTTTTAATATACCACAACCCAAGTAATTCGATTGTGGATGACAGTCTTTCGTAGAAGTTTCTAAGCTATCCATGGTGGAGGGTACATAAGATTCGGCCTGGCCGAACTTACGGCCGTATTTACTTGTTTAATAATTTTTTTTAAGCAAATTTGTGGTAGACTAATTGTTTAACCAATAGAAGCTAATATATCTCGACCACTTAGCTTAGCCGATTAAAACTATACGTCTTAATTGTTTAACAATAAATCTTCATTAAAATTTGATTTTTGCAGATTGTAGCTACTGAATTGACTACACTTATTTTCTATAAAAGGTAATGAATACCACATTGTTACTTTGACCTGTGCAGGGATGTCGTTAATGATAATAGAAATCTCGAAAATCCCCGGAATATAATTGTCGTATTTTTTAGCAGAGTTGACAAGTTTGAAATTACGCCAATACCAAACATGGAACAATAAACTCAAAAAAACTAAACCCACCACACTGAAAAAAAAATGTATGTGATATTAAAGATTTCGCAACCTAAGTTTTGGGATGCTCAACTTACAAAATATTAAGGAGAATTTTCTTAATATAATGAAATTTTAATTAAAACAAAAATTTATAATCTTTGCTTCAAAAAATTTTTTTTTATTAAATTTAGGGCACAAATTTTGGAAATTTGTGTCCCTCCGCTAAAGTCATATGTCTTTGAACTAAGGCAAGTTTTCCTTGAAGTAAAGAAACACAGTTTTGATTTAAAGAAATTATCCTTGAACTAACTGAAATATTGAATCCTTAACTTTAAGCCTACTTTTACCACATAAATTCCTTAGATTTAAGGATAAGGATTATGTAATCCACCTAATACGAGTAAATATAAAAAAATCCCATTAGAAAGTCGGGCGGGGCCGACTATAGCATACCTTAAACCACCCTTTCTGAGTTAGTAATCATAAGCATTTGTGGGGTATCATTGATATAGGTCTGGGAGATAAACCGCAGTTGCATATTTAAGAAAATTAAGGGGTACATGTTTATGGGTGCTTTGTATCAATCTGACTATAGCTCATAGTCAGTGTTGCCACGGAAAAGTTTCGGTTTACCCTACAAGGACAAAAAAAAGTTCCCTACTTTTGAGAAAAAATTCCATAGAAATAACATTTTGAGAAAATTGTTTATAGAAATAATATTTTGAAAAAAAAAAATTCTATAGAAATACAATTTTGAAAAAAAAAAATCTATAGAAAGAGAATGTTTATAAAATTTTCTACAGGAATAAAGTTTTGACAAAAAGTTTGATAGAAATATTTATTTGGTAGATTTATGGTAATTTGTGGTAATCTTAAAATTTTGTTAGATTTTTTTTTTTGGCACGAGTGGTAACTGTTGTTACCACACATTGTTAAAGATCAAGCCTTGCCGGCTTCTAATTTCCTGCTCTAGAGTCACCAAAATGTAAAAATTATTACAAATTGTGTTGAGTCGCTAAATATTAGAAAAAACCTACATATAGGGATTTTCCCCTACTTCTAGCAACACTGGCTGTAGTTGATATTGCACCTACGGAGTTAGTATGCCACTAATATAGAGCCAATTATTAAAAAAAAAGAAAATCGCTCAATTAGTGTGGGTAATATATCCAAATTTTTAAAAATTGAGCAATATTCTTATGTAAGAGCTACAAGTACGTATAAATACGATCGGCTAGTACATCAAAATTTGAAATTTGAGTAACATTGGTTAATAAATAAGAGTATTATGACTAAATTTTTGAAAATCGAGCGATGCATATATGTGGAAGCTATATGTAAATCTGAACCAATTTGCATAATATTTTGCGGGTTTAATTAATACCACAAAAGGTTACCTTGTGCAAAATTTGAGTAAGATCAGTTAAGAAATGAGGCCTCTATGATCAAACATAAGGCTATTAGGGACACATTTTTCAAAATCAACTGATTTCGATGAAATTTTGAACATACCTTTAGTACTATAGAGGACTGGATCTAGCCATCTTTGAGTATGATCGGATAATAAGTAAGGTTTCTATGGCCAAATTGGGAAGATCGGCCTATACACATATATTGGAGCTATATCTCAATCTCAACCGATTTCGATGAAATTCTACACATATAGTTAGTGCTAAAGAAGATTACATTTGGCCAACTTTGAGTCCTATGGGTTGATAAATAAGGGTTCTATAGCCAAATTTAGAAAAATCGGGCGGTACATATATATGGGAGCTATAGCTAAATCTGAACCGATTTGGATGGTATTTTGCACATATAGTTAGTGCTATAGAAGATTACATTTAGCCAACTTTGAGTAAGATCGGTTGATAAATGGCCAAATTTAGAAAAATCGGGCGGTACATATATATAAGAGCTATAGCTAAATCTGAACCGATTTCGATAATTTTTTGCACATATAGTTAGTGCTATAGAAGATTACATGTGGCCAACTTTGAGTAAGATCGGTTTATAAAAAAGGGTTTTATAGCCAAATTTAGAAAAATCGGGCGGTACATATATATAAGAGCTATAGCTAAGTCTGAACCGATTTCGATGATTTTTTGCACATATAGTTAGTGCTATAGAAGATTACATTTAGCCAACTTTGAGAAAAGATTGGTTGATATATAAGGGTTTTATGACCTAATTTCGCAAAATCGGGCGATACATATATATGGGAGCTATATCTAAATCTGAACCGATTTCGATGAAATTTTGCAAACTTAAAGGGTGATGCTGAAGATTATTTTGTGCTAAATTGGACGACAATCGGTTAGTAAAAAAGTGCAACGTGACCCCATTTGTCGAAATCGAGCGATACATATATATGGGAGCTATATCTAAATTTGATACGATTTCTTCCAAATAGCGTTCGTTCTTGTGCCCAAAAAGCTTCCTGTACCAAATTTCATCAAAATCGGTTAATAATTGCAACCGGAATCCTGTGAACAACAAATACATGGACAGACCGACGGACGGACACCAAGGGCTAGATCGACTCAGCAGATGATTCTGAGTCGATCTGTATATATTTTATGGGGTCTAAAATCAATATTTTTGCTAGGCACATTTTTTGGATGATCAAACTTATTATACCCTGACCACTATGCGGTTTAGGGTATAAAAAACCTCTTATTGGAAAACTCTTGATATTAACTGTGGGATATACACAATACCTTTGACTGAGTGTTATTCGTGAAGGGAGGCGTATAGTCTGATCCGCTTAACGTTAGATCTTGATCTCTTTTCTTATTTTATTAATACATTTATCCCAAATAAATTTAAATTATATGGATTAGTGGAGATTTTGGATAATTCTGAAATTTTAATTTTTAAAATGACAACCCTATTGAATACGTAGGCGTATATATTTCTCTAATTAAAATCTCGAATTTGGGCAATACCATATTTATACTAAGAAACTGAATGAATAAAATATGATAACTTCAGATAATTTTGTCTTACAATTCTCAAACATTGACCACGAATTTTATAAGTGTTCAGTGAACTTTGTTCTTAAAAAGTTTTTTTTTTTGTTTTTCATTTGGATGCTATAAAATGGCATTGACTACGAATTTTATAAGTGTTCAGTGAACTTTGTGCTTAGAATTTTTTTTTGATTTTTGCATGCTATAAAATGGCATAATTTCCAACCTTTCACTTCAGTGTTAGATACAATTTCATAAAGTGAAGCAATGAATATTCGATATGATTTCATTCCTCTCATTGGCATATTGTCCCTTGTGTTCGTTAATACATGGAGTGCCCCTTTGGATTATCCGGATATTGAAGACGCTGATACTGAGTTAGATGGTGGATATTTACTGGATGATATGATTGTCGATGTTGTGAAAAATGGAGCTGTAAAGCGTTCCTTCAGATGGCCTCGCGCCACAGTCTACTATAAAATATCGAGCAAATATAGTAAGTATGATATTCTATGTTTTGATATGATACTAGGGTATATTTCAAATATGTAGATAATTCTTTTTTAATGGAATGAACGTTAACATGTAGAATTTAAACTTCTCGAAATATTATTTAAACAAGTAAGGAAAGTCTAAAGTCGGGCGGGACCGACTATATTATACCCTGCACCACTTTGTAGATCTAAATTTTCGATACCATATCACATCCGTCAAATGTGTTGGGTGCTATATAAAGGTTCGTCCCAAATACATACATTTAAATATCACTTGATTTGGACATAATTTGATAGACTTTTACAAAATCTATAAACTCAAAATTTAAGTTGGCTAATGCACTAGAGTGGAACACAATTTTAGTAAAAAAATATGGGAAACATTTAAATCTGAAGCAATTTTAAGGAAACTTCGCAAAAGTTTATTTATGATTTATCGCTCGATATATTTGTATTAGAAGTTTAGCAGTGGCGATTTAACAAGGAAAATGTTGGTATTTTGACCATTTTTGTCGAAATCAGAAAAACATACATATGGGCGCTATATCTAAATCTAAACCGATTTCAACCAAATTTGGCACGCATAGCAACAATGCTAATTCTACTCCCTGTGCAAAATTTCAACTAAATCGGAGTTAAAAATTGGCCTCTGTGGTCATATGAGTGTAAATCGGGCGAAAGCTATATATGGGAGCTATATATAAATCTGAACCGATTTCAATCAAATTTTGCACGCATGGCTAGAATGCTAAATCTACTCCCTGTGCAAAATTTCAACCAAATTGGGCAAAACTCGGGCTTCTGGGGCCATATAAGTCCATATCGGGCGAAAAATATATATGGAAGCTATATCTAAATCTGATTTCAATCAAATTTGGCGCACATGACTATACTACCAATTGTGCTCCTTGTGCAAAATTTCAAGCTATAAAAAACGATAAAACTCTGGCTTCTGGGTCCATATAAGTGCATATCGGGCGAAAGATATATATGGGAGCTTTATCTAAATCTGAATCGATTTCAACCAAATTTGGCACACATAGCTACAATACTAAATCTACTCCTTGTGCAAAATTTCAACTAAATCGGAGCAAAAATTGGCCTCTGTGGTCACATGAGTGTAAATCGGGCGAAAGCTATATATGGGAGCTATATATAAATCTGAACCGATTTCAATCAAATTTGGCACGCATAGCTAGAATGCTAAATCTACTCCCTGTGCAAAATTTCAACCAAATTGGGTCAAAACTCTAGCTTTTAGGACCATATTAGTCCATATCGGGCGAAAGATATATATGGGAGCTATATCTAAATCTGAACCGATTTCAATCAAATTTTGCACACTTGATTATACTACTAATTGTACTCCTAGTGCAAAATTTCAACCAAATTCGGACAAAAAACTGGCTTCTGGGGCCATATAAGTCCATATCGGGCGAAAGATATATATGGGAGCTATATCTAAATCTGAACCGATTTCAATCAAATTTTGCACACTTGACTATACGACCAAGTGTTATGCCAATACAAAATTTCAAGCAAGTCCGTATAAAACTCTGGCTGCTGGGTCCATATTAGTGCATATCGGGCGAAAGATATATATGGGAGCAATATCTTAATCTGAACCGATTTCAATAAAATTTGGCACATTTGACTATAGTACTAATTGTTCTTCTTGTGCAAAATTTTAAGCAAATTCGGGTAAAACTCTGGCTTCTGTGGCCATATAAGTCCATATCGGGCGAAATATATATATGGGAGCTATATCTAAATCTGAACCGATTTCTTCCAAAATCAATAGGGATCTATTCTGAGCCAAAACACATACTTGTGCCAAATTTGAAGTCGATTGGACTAAAACTGCGACCTAGACTTTGATTACAAAAATGTGTTCACGGACAGACGGACAGACGGACATCGCTATATCGACTCAGGAACCCACCCTGAGCATTTTTGCCAAAGACACCATGTGTCTATCTCGTCTCCTTCTGGGTGTTGCAAACATATGCACTAACTTATAATACCCTGTTCCACAGTGTGGAGCAGGGTATAAAAATTACTTTTGGAAATTTGGAATAATTTTGTTATTTGATATCATGGCTCATCCCAAGACGCCAAGGTATGCAACTTTTTAAAGAGGTCCCATGGATTTGTTGATATATTTAGAGATTAATTTTAAAACAACATTTTCAAACAAAACAATTAATAATAAAGGGTGATTCTTTTGAGGTTAGGATTTTCATGCATTAGTATTTGACAGATCACGTGGGATTTCAGACATGGTGTCAAAGAGAAAGATGCTCAGTATGCTTTGACATTTCATCATGAATAGACTTACGATCTGCCACAACGTCGAATTTTCAGTGAATGGGCCCTAGAAAAGTTGGCAGAAAATCCGCTTTTTTATCGACAAATTTTGTTCAGCGATGAGGCTCATTTCTGGTTGAATGGCTACGTAAATAAGCAAAATTGCCGCATTTGGAGTGAAGAGCAACCAGAAGCCGTTCAAGAACTGCCCATGCATCCCGAAAAATGCACTGTTTGGTGTGGTTTGTACGCTGGTGGAATCATTGGACCATATTTTTTCAAAGATGCTGTTGGACGCAACGTTACGGTGAATGGCGATCGCTATCGTTCGATGCTAACAAACTTTTTGTTGCCAAAAATGGAAGAACTGAACTTGGTTGACATGTGGTTTCAACAAGATGGCGCTACATGCCACACAGCTCGCGATTCTATGGCCATTTTGAGGGAAAACTTCGGAGAACAATTCATCTCAAGAAATGGACCGGTAAGTTGGCCACCAAGATCATGCGATTTGACGCCTTTAGACTATTTTTTGTGGGGCTACGTCAAGTCCAAAGTCTACAGAAATAAGCCAGCAACTATTCCAGCTTTGGAAGACAACATTTCCGAAGAAATTCGGGCTATTCCGGCCGAAATGCTCGAAAAAGTTGCCCAAAATTGGACTTTCCGAATGGACCACCTAAGACGCAGCCGCGGTCAACATTTAAATGAAATTATCTTCAAAAAGTAAATGTCATGGACCAATCTAACGTTTCAAATAAAGAACCGATGAGATTTTGCAAATTTTATGCGTTTTTTTTAAAAAAAAAGTTATCAAGCTCTTAACAAATCACCCTTTAAATCAAATACCTTGTTTCTGTATACCAAACGAAAAGCCAGGCGATATAGAAGCAGTAACTCGATTTAGAATCCCATAACACAGTAACATAGTAAACTACTAATATGAACTATCTCGTGCGAAAATTGTATTCCAAATTTTGAGATTCATTAAATTAACGAAAATTTTCAGACATTTTTGGATTTTTAACTACCATTTACGAAAAGCAAAAATGAACTAAAAATAAAGAAAAAATCTTAGGCGCCAGATCATTCCCATTTTAACCACGCTCTAGTTCCTTCTTGCTATTTTTGAGAAATGTACGAAAAACATATTCTGTTTTTGTTAGAATTGAACTTATTTGTATGCCTTTGAAATTTTACTGAAATTTTAAAGAAAAAATCGTTGGGCTGGTGAAATTTTCGTTTACAATTTAAAAAAAAAATTACAATAAGTTATCGTTCGCTATATGGAAACAGGACAATAATTAGCCTCGTTAGTTTAATATAAATACCCTTTATAATGGCCAATCTTTTTCAGATGAAACCTTCATCAATAGCATTAAGTTAGCCATGTCAACACTGGAATCGGTTTCCTGCATACGCTTTCGTGAGGCAACTAAAAAAATCAAGATCTATTTGACTATCTCTCCCATAATGGTTGGATGCCATTCAAGAGTTGGCTATAGTGGCAAAGTTCAAAGATTAAATTTGGACATGAATTTACCGAAGTGTTCTAACCCAGTTGTTATAATGCATGAATTGCTTCATACTCTTGGATTCTATCATGAACATATGTCACCCGATCGTGATGATTACATCGTTGTCAATTGGGAAAATATCATACCTGGGAAAGAACATGTTTTCCACAAACTTTCTAATGACACAATAACAGATTTTGGTGTTGGCTATGATTATGAAAGTATAATGCATTATGGACGCAAAGGATTCACAGTAAATGGAATGGAGACAATAACACCGCTGGATACTTCTGCCAATATTGGTCAACGTGAACACTTGAGTGAAAAGGATATTGCCAAATTGAATATTATGTACAATTGTACAATGAAGCCGGTAACCGAAATGCCTGATGGCAATTATGAAAATGTAAATCCAAATCCGATAGATGCTGGGAATGAGATCAACGATCTGTAGAAATATTTTTAGTATGGGAATAAAATGAAATGAGAAAAGCTTGAAAAAAAAAACAAGGAGAAAAAGGAATTAGGAAAATCAAACCCGAACGAATATTTTATGTTTTTTTTCACTAAGATTAAATACATGTCTGCACAAACTAACATATACAAGCGTTTAGTTAAATTGTCGACTTTTTATTAAAGGCTATAATTTAAACAATATAATTGTAAGGAAAAGTTGCTTTACTGCAAATGCTTTAAATTCAATAAAAAATGTTAAAGAAAGGACTATGAATTTGTTTTATTTGAAATGTCTTTAGTTTATAGAATTCTTAATATTATGTAGGTTAGGTTAGGTGGCAGCCCGATATATCAGCCTCATTTAGACTATTCAGTCCATTGTGATACCACAGTGGTGAACTTCTCTCTTTTAATATTCAATATTATGTATATCATATGTTTTAAAATTACGGTTGTATAATTATTCTACATTCTACTCAGAAACAAAAGTTAACTGTTTTATAGCAAGAATGAATTAACTCGAGCGAACAATGAACTAAATTATACTCCACATGGTGTACTTTTCACCTACAACCGACGAAATTACGCCCTCTCATTAAAAAAAAAAAAACAATGAACTGATGACCATACTGTGGTTCATTCTTTGCGTTAATTCATATTGTTCGGGAATATATTTCGGCATTAGTAACTGATAAAACACAAATTAAAGTTTAAACCTCATCGCCACAACGAAAAGCAGAATCGACGTCGTCAAACGCCTTGATTGTGTCGAACTCCGACAACTCCGAAAACTAAAATACATTGGCACACAAGCTTAGAACTTCTTCAATATGTATATGTGCATAATCAATCAACAACAACGGCAGTCAGTCGAAATCGAACGCTTAAGAAGGCAACAAAAAACATTAAAATACAGTCCACTATAAGTTCTTTAAATAAATTTTATGCTACCAATAAACCTCTACAATTAAAATATTAAATTCAGTGTTTTAATTAGAAAGGCAAGGAAAACATTATCAATCACATATTGAACTTATGTCTACGGTCATTGAACTTTATACCCACATTTAGTTCATAGTGTGTTTGAGACATACTTAACAAAAGGCAAAATTTCATTAAGTTGTGGAAAATTTCGAACAAAATAATAAAATTGAACTACGAGCCAGTAATTTTTTGCAAGAAAAATAAGCAAAATTTTGCGTCAGTTTAACTAAACATTTTTTCGTGTATCTACACTGAAAAAGAGCATGTCCGGTTCCAAAGATTTTGTCTTTAAAAATGTTGGTATTGATTCCGAGCCAAAGAAGCGGAGAATCCAAGTAAGGATACTTTTAAGACACAATTCTCTTTTAAATTTGGGTTTTGTGTAATTGTTTGTAGGAAGCACATTTTAATTTTTCGTTTTTTCAGCTTTTTATACCCTCCACCATAGGATGGGGGGTATATTAACTTTGTCATTCCGTTTGTAAAACATCGAAATATTGCTCTAAGACCCCATAAAGTATATATATTCTGGGTCGTGGTAAAATTCTGAGTCGACTTGAGCATGTCCGTCCGTCCGTCCCTCCGTCCGTTCGTCTGTTGAAATGACGCTAACTTCCGAATGAAACAAGCTATCGGATTGAAACTTGGCATAAGTAGTTGTTATTGATGTAGGTCGGATGGTATTGCAAATTGGGCCATATTGAACCACTTTTAGGTATAGCCCTCATATAAACGGGCCCCCAAATTTGGCTTGCAGACTCTCTAAGAGAAGCAAAATTCATCCGATCCGTTTGAAATTTGGTACCTGGTGTTGGTATATGTTCTTTAATAACCATGCAAGAATTGGTCCTCATCGGTCCATAATTATATATAGCCCCCATATAAACCGATCCCCAGATTTGGTTTGCGGAACCTCTAAGAGAAGCGAATTTCATCCGATCCGGCTGAAATTTGGTACATGGTATTAGTATATCGTCTCCAACAATCATGCAAAAATTGGCCCATATCGGTCCATAATTATATATAGCCCCCATATAAACCGATCCCCAGATTTGACCTCCGGAGCCTCTTAGAGGAGCAAAAATCATCCGATCCGGTTGAAATTTGGAACGTGGTGTTAGTATATGTTATTTAAGAACTATGCAAAAAGTGGTCCATATCGGTCCATAATTATATATAGCCCCCATATAAACCGTTCCCCAGATTTGATCTCCGGAGCCTCTTGGAGCAAAATTCATCCGATCCGGTTGAAATTTGGAGTATATGGCCGCTAATAACCATGCCAAAATTGATCCATATCGGTCTATAGTTATATATAGCCGGTCCCCAATCACACAAAAATTGGTCCATATCGGTTCATAATCATGGTTGCCACTCGAGCCACTGTTGAAAATTTTGTCAAATTTTTTTCCTATAGAAAATTTTGTCAAAATTTTATTTCTATAGAAGTTTTTGTCAAAATTTTGTTGCTATCGAAAATTTTGTCAAAATTTTATTCCTATAGAAAATTTTGTCAAATTTTATTTCTATAGAAAATTTTGGCAAAATTTTATTTCTATAGAAAATTTTTTAAAAAATTTATTTCTATAGAGAATGTTGTCAAAATTTTAATTCTATTGAAAATTTTGTCCAAACTTTACTTCTATAGAAAATGTTGCCAAAATTTAATTTGTCAAAATTATATTTCTATAGAAACTATTGTCAAAATTTTATTTCTATAGAAAAGTTTTTCAAACTGCATTATATACGTATTTAACCGATCTTTTTTGATTTAATATATACCACGTATGGACTATATTGCAATTTAGAAGACGGTGTTAGGAAGTTATAAGATACCTTGCCATCGGCAAGTGTTACCGCAACCAAAGTAATTCGATTGTGGATGACAGTCTTCCGTAGAAGTTTCTACGCAATCCATGGTGGAGGGCAAGGCCGTATTCAGGGGGGGGGATGAGGGGGATCAAACCCCCCCCGAAATGAATGAATATTTTTATATAAATAAATATATATTTTTAGCTGCATAGAAAAATCTTATCGAAGATGTTGAAGAAAAGCTGGAGGTTTTATTTTGAAAAACGCTTACCTATAAAACTTGCACAAATCATAGAATACTAGTTGAAAAGCCCGTCAAACGACGGTCGAAAAAAACAAATTGTTTTTCTTCTTGCACCACAAATTTCATTTTTGGAAAATGTATTTCTGCTTTTTATGTGTGTTTGTAGTTCTTTTTGTGAACATGACTCGCTTTGTTTGGCCATAGCAACAACAACGAAACAGCCAAATACACATGTGTAAATGAAATGGCGCAAAACCTGCGAAAAGAACCTGCCTAATTCAGCGATGGAAGCACTTGGAGAGTGCAATAAAGAGATATTTCCAAACGTGCATATTCTTTTAAAAATTTTGGTCACTTTGCCAGTTACTCAGGGATGGAAAATACAATTTTTAAGAAAGTACAAAAAATGTATTTTTTGAGCGGAAAGGTACTTTTTACTAAATTTCAACAAAAATTTCACTGGAAAATTATTCTCAATAGACTAAATTTTAAAGAAAATAAAATTTTGACAAAATTTTCTATATAAATAAAATTTTGCAAAAATTTTCTATAGAAATAAAATTTTGCAAAAAAAATCTGTAGAAAAAAATGTTGCAAAATTTTTTCTATAGAAATAAAATTTTGCAAAAATTTCCTATAGAAATAAAATTTGTACAAAATTTTCAATTGAAATAAATTTTTGACAAAATTTTCTATAAAAATAAAATTTTGCAAAAATATAATAAAATTTTGACAACATTTTCTACCGAAATAAAAAATCGATAATATAGAATCACATTCTTTTTTCGACTAAAACATTCTTAAAGTTCAATAAAATCCGTTTTTTGACTATGTCTTTTACAAAATCGAGATTTTCTTCCCACATGAACATGTTTGTTTTGCCATATTTGTAAAAGACTATTAGCAAATAAGGTTGATAAAGACTTTCTCAAAATATTAAAATATTTTGTCAAAGCTATTGTACCATAAATCTGATATCGACTCAAAAATGTCTACACAAAAGGTACTAAATCATTCGCGGGGGTACTACGGTACTGACCGGGGTGAAAAAGTATTGAAAAAAGTACTATAGTACTGCATTTTCCATCCCTTCAGTTACTACGTACTCATCCGAACTTTCATTTTCAACAATGAAGAGATTAAAGACGTATCTTAGAAATTCGACTAGCGAGAGTAGACTCAATTGATTGGCATTAATGTCGGTTCATCGCCGAATAAATGTGCCGACTGAAGAAGTAATTAATTTATTTGCTGCCCAAAAAGCCAGTCGGCTCAATTTAATATTATAAAAATATTGTATACATACCTATGCATAAATAAAATTTTCTACACATGAGATTATATGAATATTTTTTTTTTAAGTTGAACCCCCCCCGAATTAAAATCCTGGCTACGGCCTTGGTGGAGGGTACACTGAAAAAAAGCATGTCCGGTTCCAAAGATTTTGTCGTTACTTTAACAATATTGGTATTGATTCCGAGCCAAAGAAGCGGAGAATTCAAGTAAGGATACTTTTAAGACACAATTCTCTTTTAAATTTAGGTTTTGTGTACTTGACTATAGAAAGCAAATTTTAATTCTTCGATTTTTCAGCTTTTTTTCTTCATATGCTATCAAATACCTTTAAAAAGAAGTTAACGACAACTTTATTTTCCAAATTCAGATACGACTTCCAGTAGAAATTTTGCTAAAAAACGTCATTAAAATAAAGTGTTGAAAAATGTGTCCTATATTTGAACGATTTTTTTCCTTGTAGTCAAGGTGCAAAAAGACAACAAATTTAAAGATAATTTAATTAATTTTAAAGAATTTTTCTGAATTATTAAAGTCTTAGTCTTAACCTTAGCCCAAAAATGTTTTCTTTCATGTTATGGTACCCATTTTTAAGTCAAAGTACTTAATTATAAGGACAATATGACTTAATTGAAAAGTTTATCGACTTTTGGACAAGGAAAAACACTTTATATTAGAGAAATGCGTCTTCTATGCTAAGCAAAATTTGCGTTCGTATTTTAAACACATGAAATCTTTGTCCTCATGAAAATATTTTTTTCAGTGTATGAAAAATACACCAACCCCTCCTAACTCCGCACACTTCTCTCAGCAATACTCAAAAATTTTACATTATTCCGTTATTAAGTCCGTTAATAAACTGATACTAAAATTTAAATAATTTTGTTTTATTTTATTTATTTATTTATTACAAGATTTACAATCATAATAAATTACAATTTTTAAGAAACTTCCCCAGTTTAATGAAATTTTCTTTATTTCAAGTATATCCCAAAACTTCTATGAACTAAGCGTGGCTATAATTTTCCGTGACCGTGCAAATAAATTCAATGCTATCTAAAGCAAAAGTAGTGAGAAATAACTATGGTGTGGCTATTATGGTTTTTAATGTTTAATTTTTTTTCTGAGAAGTAAGAATTTATTAAATTATAGTTAAAAATTCGTTGTTATTTTACCAACGTATTATGAATTTCGCAAAAGAATGAAATAAAATTTAGTTAAATTTTTGCACGAGTTAGCTCAAGACAGTTCACTTATTTTCTGTGTTGAAAAGCTTTTCTATTCAATTAACATAAGTTGGGATTTTCATGTATTTTCCATTTAGAAAATTATTATCATTAATGCTATCACCTGCTAAACCCTTTTTGATGTCTTGATGATGTGCCATCTCGAAATAATAAAACGGAAGCCTTTCATTTATGAAGAACACTTTAGTAAACTAATTTCAGAAGCGATTAATGAATGCCCGCTTCAGGCTATAAGACAAACACAATTAATGAAGGGAATTTACCAAATACTTCCTACGTTGATTAAGTGTAAGTGTGTGGTCCATTCAAAAGTACGTATATATAAAATAAACACTTCAATCAACACACACACACACACATATGTTCACTCAAAGAGAAAGAGAGCAGAAATAATATCATCGTATTGTGTTGCAAAATATATATCTTCTAAGGAAAATATCCATTGCCATATATATGTTTGTATATGATTAGTGTACACTAATACACATACACATTCATGTATACAGATATACTACTATAACATATCTCACTAGCCACTTTATTATGGCATATATTTATGGTACGCGTGTCCTGAAATCCTGAAAAACAAAATCAGGCGGAAAATTGCTTTTCTTGTTTTTTTTTTTCTCTATAAGGAGTAGTGGAGGGAGTTTTTAGGGTTGCTGCTTCTTATGTTTTGTTGTTGTTGGTTGTAATTTATTTTTAATAATAAACGAGCAAGTGATTGCAAACAACTAAAAAAGGTCAGATAATGATAACCATATGAAAGTCTAAGTCGCAATTTTTTTCCTTTTTTCTCCTTATGGACACAAGTTTTTTTTAGTTCAGGTTAAAGGCTTCCAAGAAATTTTATACAATATAGAAATACTTATAATTTGGAAAGGATGAAAAGCATCATCAAGCAAAATGTATTTATGGTTGTTTTATCTAATATGGTAGAAGGCGACAATGTATATTTTTGCAAGGATTCGATATAATAAAAGTGTAATTTGGGTTACGAAAATATTTTTGTTTTAGAAATTTTATAAAATTTATTCTAATCCGCCATGTCGAAACTAATATTTCCTCGTCCAAATCTCAATCTCAAATTTCTAAATAAATTAGTTTCCAAAATGTAAATTTAGAGTGTTCAAGTTAGACAGTCATAACAGGTTGGCTGATAAGTCACCGGTCTGACACATAGATGGCGTCGCTAGTATTAAATCCATATTATTTTTATATAGTACCAACCCTCAAATAATTCGTACCAAAATTTGACGTCTGTAAGTCAATTAGTTTGTGAGATAGAGCGTCTTTGGTGAAGAGACTTTTGTTATTGTAAAAAAATGGAAAAAAGGAATTTCGTGTTTTGATAAAATACTTTTTTCTGAAGGGAAAAAATACGGTGGAAGCAAAAACTTAGCTTGATAATGATGTTCCGGACTCCCCCCCCCCCCCCCCAGGGAAATCAACAATAATTGATTGGTATGCAAAATTCAAGCGTGGTGAAATGAGCACGGAGGACGGTGAACGCAGTGGACGCCCGAAAGAGGTGGTTACCGACGAAAACATCAAAAAAATCCACAAAATGATTTTGAATGACCGTAAAATGAAGTTGATGGAGATAGCAGAGGCCTTAAAGATATCAAAGGAACGTGTTGGTCATATCATTCATCAATATTTGGATATGCAGAAGCTCTGTGCAAAATGGGTGCCGCGCGAGCTCACATTTGACCAAAAACAACAACGTGTTGATGATTCTGAGCGGTGTTTGCAGCTGTTAACTCGTAATACACCCGAGTTTTTCCGTCGATATGTGACAATGGATGAAACATGGATCCATCACTACACTCCTGAGTCCAATCGACAGTCGGTTGAGTGGACAGCGACCGGTGAACCATCTCCGAAGCGTGGAAAGACTCAAAAGTCCGCTGGCAAAATAATGGCCTCTGTTTTTTGGGATGCGCATGGAATGATTTTTATCGATTATCTTGAGAAGGGAAAAACACCATCAACAGTGACTATTATATGGCGTTATTGGCCCCATATGAAGAAGAAAAAAGTGTTGTTCCACCAAGACAACGCACCGTTCCACAAGTCATTGAGAACGATGGCAAAAATTCATGAATTGGGCTTCGAATTGCTTCCCCACCCACCGTATTCTCCAGATCTGGCCCCCAGCGACTTTACTCAGACCTCATATGGATGCTCGCAGGGAAAAAATTTGGCTGCAATGAAGAGGTGATCGCCGAAACTGAGGCCTATTTTGAGGCAAAACCGAAGGAGTACTACCAAAATGGTGTCAAAAAATTGGAAGGTCATTATAATCGTTGTATTGCTCTTGAAGGGAACTATGTTGAATAATAAAAACGAATTTTGACAAAAAATGTGTTTTTCTTTGTTAGACCGGGGACTTTTCAGCCAACGTGTTATCCACATTTGAACTAATATTCTTTATACACAGAACAAAATGTAATCTGTTTTATAGCAAGAATGAACTACGTCGTGCGAAAATTGAATCCTTTTGCTCCTTGTAGAGCAAAGAACAATTTATTGTCGTTTAGAGAGCGGTTATTCTCCTAATTTCGGCTAGAACGGAATCGTACGTCTAGATTTTACTGCATATGTAAGCGTGAGTGCCCGATGATTCTACAAAAATGTAAAAGGACCATATCGGTTGCTAGTTCGGTTCATAATTTTGAGCACACAAAAAATAGTTTAATGAGCTTCAACCCAGCCGGTTTGTGATCAGTCAACATCTCGAATGGTAGGTTAGGTACAATGGCAGCTTGATATTTCAGGCTCACTTAGACTATTCAGTCCATTGTGATACCACAGTGGTAAACTGCCCTCTTACCACTGAGTGCTGCTCGATTCTATGTTTAGCTCAGTGACAAGGGCTCTCCTTTATAAAGCCGAGTCCGAACGGCGTTCCACATTGCAGTGAAACCACTTTTGAAATGTCACCAGCATTATTGAGGTGGGATAATCCACCGCTGAAAAACATTTTGGTGTTTGGGTTTGATCCCATGACCTTGTGTATGCAAGGCGGGCATGCTAACCATTGCACCACGGTGGCTCCCAAGTCTTCGAATGGTAAGAATGATCGAAATATCGACGATCAGGAGAAGAAATTGCTGGTAGAAGTACCGATATATCTGAGATTGTTGATAATTAATAATTTACAAAATTTTATGTATATCACAAAACTAAACTAACTATGAAAAAAATGGTCCCATTTGCTATAGGACTTGCACTTGTACTCATCGTCAAGGTAAAATTAGTTGCTTCAAGCGTGGATTTGGAAATTCGTTACAAAGTGGATAAACATGGAGGTTATTCTTCTAATACGAGTATTCCCATTATTAGCATGTACCCTTATTCCTCTTCTAGTGACGTTTACATGCATTTAAAAATAAAGAGCAATAAGACCTATTCGTTAAATTCTCCAACAGCCTACATAACATAAGTCTATAAATTTATATTTTTGTGTAGCATTAGTAGCCAGTAGTTCTAGAATTTTAATGGACATTTTGGCAAGCGAATTGTGTCAAACTTATTTTACATAGTCTCGTTATTATTTTATTCTTTTACCAAAAAATGTCGACAAAAACAAATTACAGTGAGACGAAAATAAATGTGAAAAATGAAGGCTATATACCCAAAAACTGTTGGTGGGGTAATTTAAAAATTTCGGCTAAATTCAAAAGAAAGAGTAGAAAAGCTTTATTTTTCTTCTAAAGTTAATTTATTCGAAAAGAACATTAGCAAAAGGCTGAATCCAATATCAAATATGACTTAAAATCCAAAGACGTGTCTTTCAAGAAACGTTACATATTCATCTATCGGCACGTATATGTGTCTGTATATACGAATCTGTAAATGCTGTGCTATTTGGCTATGAATGATAACAACATCAGCAGCAGTGAGGGTATCAAAAATATCAACAACAACAACAATAAAATTCCAACAGCAATGAAAGCGACAACGTCATGTAATCGATACAATTTTGCCTGAGAGTATTGAGACGACAGTGGCCGCAAAGCATAATCGCTTTTAGCAAACGCAAAGGAATTCTCGGTGGAGGGAGACAAAATAGAATGGAAGCAAAACTTTGAGTACTCGTAGTATCACTACTCTTTTCCAGTTTGCTTTAAGTGATGGGGTTTTCTCTCATTTTATTTTTCTCTATTCTCACTCTCTTTAGACTTATTTTGTTACATAGTCCCATATAGCTCTCACTGTTGTGTGGTAATATACAAACAAAAATAACAATGACTACAAGAGGATGTCGTACTCTCTATATTTATATTAGTTGTTCTCAGTTCTATCGTTACACACGAAGGTATGTACTTTTCCATTGTATGTTGGTATGTGTTTGTGAGTGTTGAATCGGAAACTTTTACTCGTTTCTCTTTAAAAGTTTTATTGTTACGTTATTATGATTTATGTTTGAAGATTTAAAAATGATACGGTGAGGGGGTTATAGGGGGGGGGGCGGTAGATGGTTTAGCTGCTGTAGTAGTGATGATAGACGTACAAGATTTCCACTTTTCTTAAGTGATAGTGGTAAGCATTGATGTATATTAGTGTTGCCACAGGGCACACGGGCTTTACGAAATCAAAATATAGGCCTTAGGCTTAAATATTTTCAAATCAATAGATGTGCGGTTATTGTTTACCTAAATACCTATGTGGAAGACTCAATATAGTCAGGAGAACAACAAAATTAATATTTTTAATTAATTAGGTCTGCATTACTTGATTTATATTAAGCCTCTACATGGCTGATATGTAAAGTCATATCGATGCCCTCATTCCAGAGTACGCTAAGTCGACTTAGCATATTTTGATGGCGTTCGCTGTTTTTAATTCGGATTGATGTGAATTGCATCCTGTCAAAAGATCAAATTTATTGGACATTTCTTTCAAAAGTTATGGTTAATATTGTACATAGCCTGTGTCTAAAGTTTTAAAAAATGTGTCCAATCCAAAAAGGGCAAAAAGCTATGTTCGGTCTAAAGTGGTCTAAGTAATTTTTAGCCATGTTATATTATCACTACTTTGAGTTCGTACATACTAAAAAAAAATTATAAAAAATGTGATTTTAAGACCGAAAATAAGAGAATTTCTATCTTATACGGTTTTTGAGAAATTTCAAAAAATAAAACTTGTTTCTTGTTTCCTGTAAAATTCACTTTTTAGACTTAGCGCACTGTGGAATATAGACATCGATATGTCTTATAGAAATGTTGGTTGATATTCAACTTAAAATCAAACAACTTATATTTCTGTCTGCCCGTCAGTCAATTCAAATATTTAATTTCAATTTTTTCGGATTTTCATGAAATTTGGAATATAGCGCTCGATTTCCAAAAGAAACGAACATCAAAACACTCAAAAACACTAATTTCGAATTTTGCATTAAAGAATTTAGATTTTTATAAATTGAGAGTATTTCATATGGAATGTATTGACTTTGAGCTTTTTATAGGTTATTCTAGATATTTCAATTACAGTAGATTTTCTTTCATGGTGAGTTCATTCGTTTATATGCATCTCCATTACCTAAAAAAAATTCAGCAAAAATTTTCATTTTCCAGACATGGCTACAAAGATTCTGTTGGCCTACATAAGCAATTGGACAAGCTGTATGATAATAAAACACAAGAATATATATATTTGTATGTAGCCATCCTAAATCGAAGTACATGCAATTAAAAAACAGTAAACCTACAAAGAAGGAATATTTTGGTTAATTTTTGAAAATGTCAACTAAACTGTATTACAAACAGAAATTTCACGACAAACCTCTGTAAATATTTTTCCAGAAATTAAAGAAAATTTATTTTCATTTGTTAAAGAAAATTTCGTAGTTTAGAGAAAAAATTGGAAGTTCAAAATTGCAAAAATCTCTTTCAAGATGGACGCATTATTGGTAAAATTTACAAATTTTAAGAAATTCTAAACTATTTTGTGGAAGACATGAATTTAGTAAATCTTTATGCTTCACTTATGTATAATTTTCCACCATTTTTAGTTAATTTATCTAACGTATGTTACACAAGAATTATTAAAATCAAGGGAACTTTCTCAAAACATAATAATTCCATGAACTAAAATAGAATGATATTGGTTTTAGTACGAGATTCACTTGCTTTTAAAGGGTGATACGGTCAAAATTTGGTCAATATAAACTTGACGTATTTCTTTCAATTTTGCATTAAAAAAACCTGAACACCCCTCATTTTGAAGGTGTTTGTGTGTGTAGAATGTTGCTCCTATTTTGATTTTGGAATTCACTCTTCAGATGTCAAAATGCCGTCCAAGCAAGAAGAGCAGCGTATCAAAATTTTGCTCGCGCATCGCGAAAATCCGAGCTACTCGCACGCAAAGCTGGCAAAATCGCTAAAAGTTGCCAAATCAACCGTTACAAATGTAATTAAAGTGTTTGGGGAACGTTTGTCGACAGCCAGGAAGTCTGGATCGGGGGGAGATCGAAAACCGGAAGCCGCTGAGACGACAAAGAGAGTTGCCGGTAGTTTCATGCGAAACCCTAACCTCTCTCTCCGAGATGCCGCAAATAAGCTGGGTGTATCGTCTGCAACCGTGCATCGAGCCAAAAAACGAGCCGGACTATCGACTTACAAGAAGGTAGTGACTCCAAATCGCGATGACAAACAAAATACGACGGCCAAAGCGCGATCCCGGAGGCTGTACACGACGATGCTGACGAAGTTTGACTGCGTGGTAATGGACGACGAAACCTACGTCAAAGCCGACTACAAGCAGCTTCCGGGACAGGAGTTTTATACGGCAAAAGGAAGGGGAAAGGTAGCAGATATTTTCAAGCACATAAAACTGTCAAAGTTCGCAAAGAAATATCTGGTTTGGCAAGCCATCTGTACCTGTGGCTTGAAAAGCAGCATTTTCATAGCTTCCGGGACTGTCAACCAAGAAGTTTACGTGAAAGAGTGTTTGAATAAACGTCTGCTGCCTCTCCTGAAGAAACAAGGTTGTTCCGTACTGTTTTGGCCGGATTTGGCATCTTGCCATTACGGTAAAAAGGCCATGGAGTGGTACGCCGCCAACAACGTGCAGGTGGTTCCCAAGGACAAGAACCCTCCCAACACGCCAGATCTCCGCCCAATTAAGAAATACTGGGCTATTGTCAAGCGGAACCTAAAGAAGACCAAAAAAACTGCTAAGGACGAGCAGCAGTTCAAGGCAAACTGGCTTTCTGCGGCGAAGAATGTGGACAAGGTGGCTGTACAAAATCTGATGGCAGGTGTCAAGCGTGAGGCCCGGCAATTCGGATTTGGAAAAGCGAAAGCCTAACTGAATATTTTTCCTGAATTTTATACTAATTGAACTTGAAAAAGAAATTTAATTTGAATTTTTAAATAAACGATTTCACCGATTTACACGCGTTTTCCCTTGACCAAATTTTGACCGTATCACCCTTTAGTGTGGGTTGTGGTCACAGTTGCCGGTGGCAAGTTACCTTTAAACTTTAGTTTAAACACCTATAATCACCACTTTCATTATTGACCGATAGGAGACTATATATAGTTAAGAACTGGATGAACTTTGCCCCTCCAAGAGGCGCCAAAAGCCAAATATGGGGGTCGAGTAAATTATGAACATATATAGAACTATTTTTACACGGCAGTTAGTCAATATACCGACATCACATACGAAATTTCAACGGGATTGAATGATATTTTTGTCCTTCAGGAGGTTCAAGAAGTTAAATGTGGGGAACAGTTTATATGGGTGCTTCTATACATAATAATTGGCCAATAAGAACCATGGCTATCAGATAACAGATACTAACTTCACATGTGCATTTTCAACTAAAACGTATGAAAACTACGGCTTCTGGTGGCTTAGGACGTCAAATTAGGAGATAGATGTATATCAGTTGTTATACTTAAAAACGGTCGAAATGATCATGGCACATCCTCTTGTGCCAAGTTTCAAGCCGATAGCTAGTTTCGTTGGGAATTTAATGTTTTTTCAAAAGACCGACATCGCTAGTTGGATTCAAGATTTCAATATGACCAAGAATATATATTAATGGGGTAAATATTTCGTTGCGTTACATGCTGAATAACCATGTTAGTATACTACCATCCTTTAGTGGAGGAATAATGTATGTTTCTATGATGTGAGAAGCACGGTAGATTCAACCAACGAAGCATGAGGAATTTGAACCAATTTTTTTTTTATCAAAAGGTAAATAAATATGTTCATTAAAAATACAAAGTTTATTTTATATATACAATAATGCACTAACATTAATGGATCTTATCTAACTAATGTTAATAATTGCGATCTAATGGCACACATTTAAGACTAATGTAATCTATATTTATGTCTGAACGATTATTATCGGTTACATACGAGCTCCACACACATGTATAATCATGATCATCAACAATGAGGTTCAGCGGTAAAAATTAGAAACGCCTGTATGTAGGTTAGGTTAAAGTTGAGAGGTGTCCAATTGTGAGAGGTTAACTTTAATGTTTTAATATAGCAAACGTCCCCAGACGACTGTCCACTTTTGGGAGGTGTCCAGTTTTCAGATTGTCCAAGATTGAAAGGTTTCACTGTACAAGAAAATTAAACAAGGAATGCAACTACTGCCACACTTAAATTTAATTTTGTATTATCCCTAATATCGTTTGATAATTTTAAAATATTTTAATGATTTGTTAAAAATATAAAAACAAATCGTTAGCTAAATGTGTAAAGGTGCTAAGTCAAGCTTTTACAAAACAAGTATATACAGCAGTAAGTTCGGCCGGGCCGAATCTTACATACCCACCACCATGAACCAAATATTAGGATTTCCTTTGAAATTTCAGGAGGGCTTGAGGACTTGAGGACACTTCCCGAAGATACATTTAAAGATTTCACCTATGAGGACTATATCAGATTCTGGATTTATAAGAACCATTTTTGTTTGAGTTTTAGAGGAATCATTAACATCTCTTGTAAGTGTGCAAGAAAATTATAAAATAACGTCTTGATTTGAAATTTTAAATCTGTAGATTTTCACCCGAAAAATAAAATCTGGAAATTTTACATTGAGTTTCAAGCAATTTTCATGATCAGTGCGCCTTCTATACTCACAAGAAGTGAAATTGGTCTATATGGAGCCATTACCAAATGGACCGATAAAAACTTAATCCGATACACGTTTTTGTGAGCATACGAGAATATTTACAATTTCAGGCAAATAGGATAAAAACTACGGTTTCTAGAAACCTAAGGAGTTAAATCGGGAAATCGTTCTTATGGGGGCTATACTAAAATACCGACCGATACTAACCGTTTTCGGCACACCTCTTTATGGCCCAAAAATACCTCTAGATTTCCAATTTCAGGCAAATTGGATAAAAACTACGGTTTCTATAAGCCCAAGAAGTAAAATCGGGAGGTCGGTTTATATGGGGGCTATACCAAAACGTCGACCGACACTCACCATTTTTGGCACACCTCTTCAAGGTTCCAAAATATCTCTAGATTTTCAATTTCGCGCAAATTGGATGAAAACTACGGTTTCTATAAGCGAAAGACCCCAAATCGGGAGGTCGGTTTATATGGGGGCTATACCAAACCATGGACCGACACTCACCATTTTTGGCACACCTCTTCAAGGTCCCAAAATACCTCTAGATTTTCAATTTCGCGCAAATTGGATGAAAACTACGGTTTCTATAAGCGAAAGACCCCAAATCGGGAGGTCGGTTTATATGGGGGCTATACCAAAACATGGCCCGATATAGCCCATCTTCGAACTTGACCTGCGCGCAGACAAAAGACGATTCTGTGCCAAATTTCAGGACGATAGCTCCATTATTGAATGCTGTAGCGTGATTACAACAGACAGCCAGACAGACAGACAGACGGACAGACGGACATGCTTATATCGTCTTAGAATTTCTCCCTGATCAAGAATATATATACTTTATATAGTCGGAAATCGATATTTCGATGCGTTACAAACGGTATGACAAACTTATTATACCCCGTCACCATTCTATGGTGGTTATACCCACCACGTTGGATTAAGATGCAGATCGACAGAAAAATCAAAAATACATAGTTTACCCTAAAAAAAGTTTTTATCTCTGTTTGGTTATGATGGGTAAAAGTGCTAAGTCAGCACCTGTTAAAAGTCACCACATGCTAAATCAAATTTTAGGTTGAGTAGGCTTTGCTAAAAAATTTTAATAGCAATTGGTTGTGTGCGATTTTGCGGAAAGTATACTGTTTGTATTGAAAGCATTTATGGTAACTACATTTACATTTCTCGAAAATAGGTTTTTTTCACAATTTATTAAGTTTTTGTCTCTCCTGTAAAATTTCAAAAAGTTGACTTAGCACTTTTACACATTAAGCTAACGAAATGGTGATTGATACTATCATTTTTATGATTTGAGAAATTTCAATCAAAAACTAATTGGGGTCAATTAAATTCGTGATTGAAAGCAAAAAAATGTCCTGTGTATGTTATGTGGAGATAAAGTCAAAGATACATAGAAATGAATAGAGATCTAAATTATAAATCTTCCTAAAAATGGTCACAATCAAAGACTGAATTCAAATTAACATAGTATTTATATACAAAATTTTTGCACAACAAATCGGTAGATGGAGTGGTCTCTATTGCATGTCGAATAATATTATATAACATAACTCTATAACCATAATAGGACATTCAAATATTTTGATTATAACTAAATAAAACTTTACATTGGTTGTGTTGTCCGAGGTCCAAATTCCGTTTTAATTAAAACTATGACAGTTAAGCTGACTAAACACAATATTTAGCAATATTATCTTTTCAAATGGTTCGACAAATACCATATATACAACGGCAACTCTGTCCTCTACATTCTTAAGTGTGCGGGTGCGTATGAGTGTTTATATTATTGTGGTGATACCATTCCCAACCAAGGGGAAACAATGAAAACCAGTGGTAGGTACAAACTTGATTCGCCTTTTTGTCATGCTCATTCTTTCATTGGGATAAATGTACGTCGTCTTCTTCTTCTTCTTCTTGACTGAATAGGAATATTAGTGTATTTGTAGGTATATGAGAATGAGTGTTTGTGCCTGCTCACAAAGTGTATGTATATGTACGGCAATAGTAGTGGGAGAGAACGAAAGAGGCAGAGACAGAGAGCCCTCAAGACCTCTCTAGAGGGGGTCCTAACATTATTAAGAGTGAGAGTAAAGCTCTTTTTTTTTTGCTGTTACCAGTGTGTTTTTGTTACGTTTACCCCGCAGAAAATAACTAAAGGAAAAAAAGCAAATGAAGTAAAAAAGGAATGATTTACTTTTAATGTGTAGGGATATTTGGTAACATTCCCTCCTACAGATGACGACTATTGCGACGATGACAGTTTCTTGGCATCACAAAGACTTATGGAAGATATGCAATAATTTTGAAGGGCATTTAGGGGAGGAGAACCATTACGAATAAATTTCGAAATAAATAAATCCTTTTGCCAAGTTTTTGATTCGTCTGTTTCTAGTTAAACTAGATAAATTTTCATTTAAAGAAAAATCAATAATTCAGTTCTTATTTGTAAATTTTTTTCAACCTCACTCTGGTTTTCTTAGTATCACTTGGGGATACTTTGCTTAGCCATTCCTTGGAATCTGCTTTTGAAGAAAAATCAGATTAGATCTTTGTATTGTTAGTCTTAGAGGTATTATTTAACACACAAAAATTCCTTCACTTTGTGTGGCCCCGTTTTCGCACTCACATACACACATAGACAAATATACTCTCACATAGTCAGAGGGGTATGGGTGCCTACGTATATGTGTGTCGTTCTTTTTGTCTTTTGTGTTCGTTAGCATGTATACCCCGAATATAGAAAATATTGGTCGCAGGCTGCCTAACGGGATGGTTGAATACATGGATGGTTCGTCGGTCGGTCGGTCGGACAGTTGGTTGGATGGTTGGTTAGTTAGTTGGTTGCTTGCTTGATTTTGTTCTCTGTTTGGCATTGCCTTCTTAAGGCCTTATACACAATTTTTTTTTCTTCCCATTAAATTTTTTCAATTCTTTCTTGCTTTAAAATATCACACACTTTTTCTTATGTTAACTGTGTATATATTTCTCCACACAAGAAAAACTTAATCTGAATACATTTAGATTTTTTCACAATTTTTTTTCTTTCTTCATCTATTGAAAATGGGGTTTTGCAGTATTTCCATAAATTAGTTTAGCATTTTTTCCATTCGAAAGTATTCTTGAGACTTTCTTTTATATATCTCTTTACAATTTTTTGTTTAATTTTCACTTTTTTTAATTGTTGAAAAGTATCACAGTAAAATTTAGTAATCACCTCTTTTTTAATTTAGTAAAGCGCAGCAAAAAATTTTTGTTCGTTCGATTTTATAAACGTTCACGGTCGATGTTCATAAGCGTTTGTAGGTAATATAGCCAATGATAGTCCTACTGAAGAAAAAGCTTTCAATATTCCTTTCATTGTGCTCCCTTTAGTGGCCAGTGCGCATGTATTGGTCAATCGATTTTGTTTAATGGTAAGCGAAAAGCTTTCACCAACCTACACGGACAATGTTGTAAATTTAGGTAGCAAAATAAAAATATATAACAAAAATATTTTTAAAAATATAATAAAAAATATTATGGAGAATTTTTTGGAATAAAACTCAATACAAAGGTCAATGCCATATATTTGTCATATTAAATTCAAAAAGTTATTAACATTTTTTATAACAACTATTATTTAGCATTTTTCTATTGTGATAATGGTAACTCTATTATTGTTCATATGACATTCCTTGACATTTTCATAGTTACGCTCTCTCAAATAGAAATCTCCTCACAATTTCATTCGCTCTCTTCATACAAAAAATCTTATTTCTGTATTTACAATGTGACTGCTCTCTTACTCACCCCTTACCCAAGCTATCTCACCCTATCAGCCTTACTCAAGGATTGTGTCTTATCATCATCGCACTTGTTCTTGATATAAGTATATGTGAGAGTGTGTGTACCTTTGTGTGGAGAGAACCATCCCCATAATTGCTATAGATTTGACTCTCATACACTAAACATGTGCTACACAATGTTGACATTTGCAAAAGAAAGCTTTCAACGGTAGGAACAAAAGCTTTGTGTTTCAAAGAATGAAAGCTTAGTATTACAAAATAAAAAGAGCTTCAAAGAAAGCTTGGTTTGAGAAAATGTTACTCAATAAAATCTATGTACTAAAACTAAATTTCAAGAATGCGTTTTGCATTGGCCAGGGGTTTTGATATCCGGTAAACATTTCTTTAACATTGCCTTAACATATTCAATAAAAATTCTTTTGCGTAAGGTTTGTGTTTTAGCTTAGGAGTCTCTATATCAAAAAAAGTTGTTCTATTTATCCGCTAGTGGACAAATTCTACTTCATAGAAAATTGTTATGTTACCAAACAAAAAACAAAACTTACAACACAATAAAAAATTTTATTTTATTTTATTTTATTTTATTTTTATTCAAGAGAACATAAAAACGACTAGCACACTGAAAGTAAAGCATTAATTACTCTTATTTTATTTTTATATCCACCACCATAGAATGGTGATGGGGGTATAATAAATGTGCCATTTCGTTTGTAACACATCGGAATATCGGCTTCCTACTATATGAAGTATATATATTCTTGATCAGCCTTCACCAATAAAGCTATCGTGCTTAATTTTTGCACAAACTCGTTTTTTGTCTAGAGCTAGGTCAAGTTCGAATATGGGCTATGTTGGCTCACGTTTCCACATAGCCACTATATAAACCGACCCCCGATTCGATTTATTGAGGGAATGGAAGTCGTCCTGTTTATTTGCTAGAAACTTGAGGCATTTGAAGTCAGTTAAGAGCTGTGTCAATCTCCCGATTTGACTTCTTGGGGACATAGAAGGAACAAATCTCAAACAAATAGGTTGAACTTTTAGAACCAAAGGTATTTAAGGTTTATAGAGAGCTGTGCCAAATTTGGTATATATAGGCCAATGTTTTGATATAGCCTCCATATGGACCGATCTCACGATTTGATTTCTTGAGGGTACACAGAAAAAAATATCACCAAAATATTTCCAATTAAAAAGTTAATTGAAGTTGAATTTTTTTTCAATTAATAAATTAATTGATACAATTAACTTTTTAGTCATGATAGAAACATTAAGTTAATTAAGTCAATGATTGAAATTTTTAAAATGTTTAATTAAAAAATTAATTGATACAATTAACTTTTTAATCAAATTCGGAAGACTAATTCAGTTAAAAAAAGTGCTGATTTTTTTTACTTTTTTAATTAAAAATGTATTTCAAACAATCATTTGTTAATCCAAATAAAAACTCTAAGCCAATCTAACTAAGTAATTAAAAATAGTTACCTTTTGTAATTAATAAATTAATTGCGTTTTGCAATCAACATCAATTAAATTTTTAATTGAATCAATTAAAAAATTAATTGAATTTTGCTGAAAAAATCAATTAATTTTTTAATCAAGAATTTTTTCTATGCCCAATTAAAACTGTGATTGATACTATCATTTTCGTGATTGAAGACATTTCAATTAAAAAATTAATTGGATCAATTAATTTGGTGATTGAATCAGAGAAAAAAATTTTTGTGTGTATGTAGGCCACAATTATTATCCGATTTGTTTTAAATTTGAAATCTAGAGGTACTTTAAGTCAGTTAAGAGTTGTGTTAAATTTGGTATACATCGGTCTATGGTATGATATAGCGCCCATATAGACCGATTTCCCGATGTTTCCTCTTGAGAACAATGCCTCAAAAGGAAGCCTCAATGAGCCAATTATTACTATTGCATCGCACTGTAGTTTTGTATGCATTTTCTTAAGAACGCATACACAACTATCTGCTATTTATATTCGAATATGAACAAGTATATACGGCCGTAAGTTCGGCCAGGCCAAATCTTATGTACCCTCCACCATGGATTGCGTAGAAACTTCTACGAAAGACTGTCATCCACAATCGAATAACTTGGGTTGTGGTATCTTAAAACTTCTTAACATCGTTTTCTACATTGTGAGTTAGCCCATACGTGGTATATATTAGACAAAAAAGTTATGTATAGGTAAGTCTACAAATAATTACGAATCGATATGGACTTTTTGTATGATATGTAGAGAGCCAGAATTGAAATATGGGGGTCGCTTATATGGGGGCTATATACAATTATGGACTTGATATGGACCAATTTTTGTGTGATTGGGGATCGATTTATCTGAGGGCTATATATATATATATATATATATATATATAACTATAGACCGATATGGACCTAGTTAGGCATGGTTGTTAACGGCCATACACTAGCACAATGTACCAAATTTCAACTGACTCGGATGAAATTTGCTCCTCCAAGAGGCTCCAAAACCAAATCTCGGGATCGGTTATATATAATTATGGGGTTATATATAATTATGGACTGATATGGACCACTTTTGGCATGGTTGTTAAATATCATATACTACCACCACGTACCAAATTTCAACCAGATCGGATGAATTTTGCATCTCCAAAAGGCACCGGAGGTCAAATCTGGGGATGGGTTTATATGGGGGCTATATGTAATTATGGACCGATATGGACCAATTCCTGCATGGTTGTTGGATTCCATATACTAACATCGCGTACCAAATTTCAATCGAATCGGATGAAGTTTGCTCTTCCAAGGGGCTCCGGAGGTCAAATCTGAGGATCGGTTTATATGGGGACTATATATAATTATGGGTATTTGAGGCCATATATTTGAGGCCATATATTAATAGCACGTACCAAATTTCAACTGAATCAGATGAATTTTGGTCTTCCAAGAGGCTCCGGAGGTCAAATCTGGTGATCGGTTTATATGGGGGCTATATATAATTATGGACCCAAGTGGACCAATTTTTGCATGGTTGTTAGAGACCATATAATAGCACCATGTACCAAGTTTCAGCCGGATCGGATGAAATTTGCTTCTCTTAGAGGGTCCGCAAGTCAAATCGGAGGATCGGTTTATATGGGAGCTATATGTAATTATAGACCGATGTGGACCAATTTTTGCATGGTTGTTAGATACCATATACTAACACTATGTACCAAATTTCAGCCGGATCGGATGAAATTTGCTTCTCTTAGAGCAATCGCAAGCCAAATTTGGGGGTCCGTTTATATGGGGGCTATACGTAAAAGTGGGCCGAGATGGCCCATTTGCAATACCATCCGACCTACATCAATAACAACTACTTGTGCCAAGTTTCAAGTCGATAGCTTGTTTCGTTCGGAAGTTAGTGTGATTTCAACAGACGGACGGACGGACGGACATGCTCAGATCGACTCAGAATTTCCCCACGACCCAGAATATATATACTTTATGGGGTCTTAGAGCAATATTTCGATGTGTTACAAACGGAATGACAAAGTTAATATACCCCCATCCTATGGTGGAGGGGATAAAAAATTAAGGAAATAAATTCAATGAGCAACAGACCTACAGTCTATGATGTCTCAAGCCATAGATGATTTAAATATAACAGGATCGTCCGAACTTTTATAGCCGAGTCCGAACGGCTATAGAAACACTCGGAAACATTCTGGAAAAGTTATGTTTTTATTGGTTTAAACTTGAAAAAATATATATTTCCATTTTTTTCTCAACGAAAAATAATTTAGTTAAAGGAGGAATTACGTTGTTTAATTTTCCTGATATTATATTTTGTAGTGATAACTTATCTTATTTGAACTTTTGGTTTCGAGGATTTTTGCATAGTTTCTTATTTCAAAAATAATTCAGTATTCCAACCCAAAATTCCATTGAAACATTATTGTCAAGAGCTCCTTAAGACTACATCTCAACGTTAACACTGTTCATAAGTTTTAATATAAAAAAGAAAATAAAATTTTGTTTATCAACTCCTCAATTTTTAATTCTAAATCCGCTTACAAAGATTAACGATCAATAACTTCCTAATATAGATTTTTTAGGATTCAAGTTCAGTATACTGCAAAAGACCTTTAGTAAATAAGTTCGTTAAAGACTTTCTCAAAATAATAAAATTAGTTGTCAAAATTATGGTACCATGAAAATTGATATCGGTTAAAAACTGTGTACACAAAAGGTACTAAATCATTCGCGGTGGTACTGGGGTAGTGATCAGGGTGAAAAAGTATTGCCCTGTGTATGCACTGCGGGCATGCTAACCATTGCACCACGGTGGCTCCCAGAGACCTTGATGTATTACATTAACTTTGGACTATAGTTTCACCACAATGGGTGTTATGGAATATTAATCGCCACTGAGACGATATTGGTAAACTCAATAAACATAAAAAGTTTAAAACGTTAATTCATTGGCTTGAAAAAATAAACAAAATTCATTCATGTCTAGATGACAAAATTAATAAAAAAAACGGAAGCACATAATCATCACAATGATACCCATAATGTAATTTAATACAAATTAGATCATTTGGGCGCCAAGTAAGTTAAACAATTTCCAATGGGATTTTTCTTTGAGAGAGAATTGATATCGGGTCAAAACTTTGTACACAAAAGGTACTAAATCATTCGCGGTGGTACTGGGGTGGTGATCAGGGTGAAAAAGTATTGCCCTGTGTATGCACTGCGTGCATGCTAACCATTGCACCACGGTGGCTCCCATAGACCTTGATGTAGTACATTAACTTTGGACTATAGTTTCACCACAATGGGTGTTATGGGATATTAATCGCCACTGAGACGCTATTGGTAGACTCAATAAAAATAAAAAGTTTAAAACGTTTATTCATTGGCTTGAAAAAATAAACAAAATTCATTCATGTCTAGATGACAAAATTAATAAAAAAAAACAGAAGCACATAATCATCACAATGATACCCATAATGTAATTGAATACAAATTAGATCATTTGGGCGCCAAGTAAGTTAAGCAATTTCCAATGGGATTTTTCTTTGAGAGAGAACAAATTATTTCTGAGTCAATGTCAGCTCATGGAGACAAGCAAATTTTTCCCTGAAGCACAAAGCTGGTAAACGACAAGGAGTCAACATTAACCTCATAGTCATCGAGGAGTGAGTATGAAGGAGCAGTATCTGTCTATCTGACAGCCTGCCTGGTCTAAAGTTAGAAAATCAATCAGGATTTAGTGTCAATGGTTATTGCTCGAGTAAATACAACGACGCACGTAATACACAGTAATGTGTTCCACATATTCCCACTTCTTTCCGTAATTCTCACATTTGGTCTTGCAACCGCGTAAAGAATGGGACAAAATACGCTTTATGAAATCAAAGCCCAGCAAAGATATGATGTTCCACCTTCTACACAAGGACAAGAAAAATAAAAACAAAACGTTTTGGTACGTGACACCAGCTTAGATTGTCTGACGTCTAGGACACCTCCGTCCGCCGTCAATGGATGATTTCATCATTTAAAATTCGTCGCAAGTCTTTCTGGGGATTGGCTTTACGGCTCAAGCCTAAAATGTAACGACCTTAAGGATGGCACAGAGAACGTGGAAAGCGTGTCCTTTTTGGCATTGTCTTCTCATCATCCCTTTAGGCATTTTTACCTCTTACGCATTTTTCCCAAGTCACTTAGTGTGCCAGCTTGGCATGTGTGTGGCGGGGTTTTGCTATTTATCCGTCACAGACATTAACATAGAGCAAGGAGGACCACCTACCTACTCTTAAGTTAGAATCTTACCTTAGCTTTTAGATGACTCCATATCATTCTGCAATAGTGTTTATCCGTAGACATGTTGTCATTTCGATTCTCGGTTTGTTTGTTTTGTGGGCCAGATTGTTAGAGGGTCATTTGGCAAAAGCCAGTGGGTGGGCTATTCTCTGTTAAATTCAATTATCCTCTGTAATGTGTTGGCAACACAACGAAATCTATTCAATACACGGGCGGGGACATATTCATCTAGACACTCACACACACACATATGAATACATTTACAAGAAGCAAGGTGTTATGCCTTCGAGGCCTTATAGTTGATTCAGAAAAAAAAAAACAAAAATGGTTTTACCCTCAACAAAGGTAGTTTGTTTAGAAATAAATTTGATGGACTATATTATGATAAAAATGCTATGAAATTCTGAGCATCAGAGTTTAGCCATTTGGAGAATAGCCACACATTAAACTAACATTGTGTTGTCCGTCTGTTATAAGTGTATATCGGGTTTGGGGTGGTATCATCCTTGCTTTGGATACTGATAGTGGATGAAATTCTTACCCTTCTGAGTAATTAGGCTATAAAAGTAGTGGCGTATGCAGATGACATTGTCACAATGGTGTCAGGCAAATTCCACAGTGACGCAATATTCAACTACAACTTTGCTGAAGACTGCAAAAAATTCGCAGCATTTTTGGCAAAAATAGAAGAAAATTGCAAAAAAGTGTTCAAAATCGAATTTGCGGAAAAAAACTATAGAGGCCCAAAAAACGAACGGCAACCAATCTAGCAAAATTTAGAAATTACTTTTCTCATCTCATCGAGTAATTTCGGCTGGGATATGTGATTTTTTGTTTGTACACCGAAAAAAAGTGAACTTTTTTATAGGAAGAATGAACTACCTCGCACGAAAATTTAACTAAATTTTATTCCACATTTTGAGATTTCCCCAAAGCGTTGTTAAAACAAGGAACATTTAATGCCCTGTTGTACTTTTTAACTGCAGTTCACGAAATTACATCCTCTCATAAAAGAAACAAATATATAAAGCAGTAAGTTCGGTCGGGCCGAATCTTAAATACCCACCACCATGAATCAAATATTATAGTTTCCTGTGACAATTCCAGGGGGATTTGGTGACAAGCAGATAAGTTCAACCAGTACACTTCCCGAAGATAAATTCAAAGATTTTACCTATGAAGATTAGATCAGATTCTGGATTTATAAGAACCATATTTGTTTGAGTTTTAGAGGAATCATAAACATCGTGTGCAAGTGTGCAAGAAAATGAAATGAAAATGAAATAACGCCTTGATTTAAAATCTAACATCTGTAGATTTTTACCCCCATTATTTAAATGATTACCAGAAGTAAAATCTGGAAACTATAATTCAGTTTCAAGCAATTTTCATTATCAGTGCACATGGACCGATATTCACCATTTACGGCACACCTCTTTATGTTCCTAAAATACTTCTACATTTAAAATTCCATGCAAATTTGGTAAAAACTATGGTTTCTAAAAGCCCAAGAAGTAAAACGCCATTTTCGGCTCTCATATTTAAGGTCCTAAAATACCTGTAGATTTATTTCAGGCAAATTGGATAAAAACTACGGATTCTAAAAGCCTAAAAAACAAAATCATTTCTTGCACACCTATTTGTATTCCTAAAAACCTCCAGATTTTCGATTTCAGGCAAAGTGGACAACAATTACGGTTTCTAGAAGCCCAAAAAGTAATATCGGGAGATCGGTCTATCTGATGGCTATATCAAAACGTAGACCTATACTCACAATTTTCAACATACATTTTTATGGTCCTAAAATACCTCTAGATTTCCAATTTGAGGCAAGTTGGATAAAAACTACGGTTTCCATAAGCCCAAGAATTAAATCTGGAGATCGGTCTATATGGGGGCTATATAAAAACATGGTTCGATAGTCATCATTTTTAGCACACCTCTTTAGGATTTTAAAATACCTTTTGACTTCTAATTTCAGGTAAATTGGATAAAAACTACAGATTTTAGACGCCCATGAAGTAAAAGCTGGAGATCGGTCTATATGGGGGCTATACCAAAACATGAACCAATACTCACCATTTTCGGCACACATCTTTATTGTTCTAAAATACATCTAGATTTCGAATTTCAGGCAAATTGGATAAAGACTACGGATTCTATAAGCCCAAGACCCCAAATCAGGAAATCGGTCTATATGGGGGCTATACCTAAGCATCAACCGATAGTCACCATTTTTGGCACACCTCTTTGTGGTCATAAAATACCTCTAGATTTCCAATTTCAGGCAAATTGGATAGAAACTAAGGTTTTTATATGCCCAAAACCCCAAATCGGGAGGTCGGTTTATATGGGGACTATATCAAAACTTGGACCGATATAGCCCATCTTCGAACTTGACCTGCCTTCAGACAAAAGACGGGTTTGTGCGAAATTTGAGCACGGTTGCTTCATTATTGACTGTAGCGTGATTACAACAGACAGATAGCCAGACAGACGGACATGGCTATATCGTCTTAGAATTTCTCCCTGATCAAGAATATATATACTTTATATAGTCGGAAATCGATATGTCGATCTGTTACAAACGGAATGACAAACTTATTATACCCTCGTCACCATTCTATGGTGGTGGGTATAAAAATGAACTAAAAGTAAAGAAGAAAATCATTGGCGCCAAATCATCACCATTTTAACCTTACAGTAGTTCATTCTTACTATTTTTGGGAATAATACGAAAATCTTCGATTGCTTTAGTTCATATTGAACTTATGCGCCCATATTGAACTTCATTGAACGTTATACCCACGTTTAGTTCATAAAATTTGTGAGACATGCTTAAAAAAAGTAAGATTTCATTAAGCTGTAGAAAATTTCGAAAAAATAATAAAATGTAACTACCAGCAAATATTTTTTTTCAATAAAAACAAGTTAAATTTAGCGTTAGTTTAACTACGGAAATTTTTTTCTGTATAATTTTTGTGTTGTGTTCTTGGACACAATATCGGTTATAACGAGTGAGTCGCTACAATCTCTGTCGGACTGGGTTAACAACTGTGGCTTAGGGGTTAATCCAAGGAAAACAGATTTAGTGATTTTTGCCAGAAGCAGGACAATTAGTCGATATAAAGACCCAAAACTTTAAAGGACAAAATTGACCCTCTCAAAATCGCCACAATACTTTGGTGTTGTTTCCAAGACTCCAGACTGAATTGGCTCAAGTATACAGCGGAACGTCTAAAAAAGACCTATGCCATATTATACGCATGTCAGAAGTTGGTTAGAGAACGTTGGGTAATGAAGGCGTCCCGTTTTAAGTGGTTTTATTATACAGCGGCATTAATACCAGTAACTATACACATCGGGTGATCCATAACGAACCACCACGAACGACTCTTATTTATATGGCAGGTACGATGAGGACAACGACCACTGCCGACATGGAGGTATTAATGGGGGTATGCCCACTTGATGGTAGTCATCCGTTGAGAGCTTACGGTTCTCACTGAATGGCATAATGTAACTCTGTACTGAGTACCTGGACGTTATGGTATAATAGGGAACGAAGAGGCAGATGAGTTGGCTTAGGAAGGCACTCGTGGAACGATAACGATGCAAAGAGAGGAGGTGAGGCCACCAATAGGAATCGTAGCAGGATAAAATATTCTACGAAAACACATGGTGGGATCAATCCAACGAATGATAATATTTTGAGATGGTGTCCTGAGGCTTCGCAGTGTTGATCTTTTAGAAGAACCGATATACTGGGTTATTTTTTCTTTCAGATTTTTACCGATATGCGAAACCGCAGTCTGAGATTTATTCTCGTATTCATGAAGGCCTAGGACCTAGGCAGACCTAAAGGACATTACACCATATGAACAGTCACGGTTAGGTTAGGTTAGGTGGCAGCCCGATGTATCAGGCTCACTTAGACTATTCAGTCCATTGGGATACCACATTGGTGAACTTCTCTCTTATCACTGAGTGCTGCCCGATTCCATGTTAAGCTAAATGACAGGGGACCTCCTTTTTTTAGTCGAGTCCGAACGGCGTTCCACATTGCAGTGAAACCACTTAGAGAAGTTTTGAAACCCTCTGAAATGTCACCAGAATTACTGAGGTGGGATAATCCACCGCTGAAAAACTTTTTTGTGTTTGGTCGAAGCAGGAATCGAACCCACGACCTTGTGTATGCAAGGCGGGCATGCTAACCATTGCACCACGGTAAACAGTCATGGAGAGCAAGCGAAAATGAGTTTGAGGAATCGAGAAAATGGACCAACTATGGTGTTAATTGGACACAAACTATGTATTGCACTGTTGATGTCATCCTCCATAACTTAACCTAAGTTAAAGGTATCGGTAAAGGAACATTATCCGTTACAGTAAAAAGCATTATAACATGGTTAAAATATGGTACAAAAATTCAAAAAAGTGGCAAGTCTGTAAAACTTTTCCAAAGTACATACATAACCTTGCGACTGGTGATTGGATGTCAGATTAGAATTATAGAGCCATATTTAAACTATTTTCTCATATCGATGCAAACTCGGGTTTGTTACTCTTTGTCCATTGTACTACTGATCATTGTTTAGATGGAAAAGTGAGGTCACGCAGAATATGATATACTGTTCATGGTGGGTTTAAGGATTTTTGAAGTACACTGCTTTCACTCTCCTTTCGTTGTGTCCGGCCGGATTTCCATTGACCTGTTATGACGATTTTGCAAAATATTCCTCACCAACTAAGAGGTACTTAAATTTTCTATAGAAATAAAATGTTGAGAAAATTTATTATAGAAGTAAAAATTTTGACAAAATTTTTACAAGATTTTCTATAGAAGATAAATTCAGACAAAAATTTCAGTAGAAATAAAATTTTGATAAAATTTTCTATAGTAGCTAAATTAAAAAAAAAAAAATTTATAGAACTTAAATTTTGAAAAAAATTTCAATAGAAATAAAATTTTGACAACATTTTTTTATAAATTCAATACATTTGAAAATGTTAAGTTTCGTGTTGAATCATAGTATGTTATCAAAATCCATTGTGAATAAGTTCTCCTTTTTTGTAGAAGTAGAAACTTTCCTTTCATGGTGCTAGCTAAAATCCTTGTAACATTCATTTTGCAAGTAGAGGATGCTGATGAGCAGGGCTGTGGAGTCGAGTCAATTTTGCTCGACTCCGGCTCCGACTCCAGCATTTCTTATTAGCCTTGACTCCGACTCCAGGTGGTGTACCTAAATCTCAGTTTAACAGTATTCCAACAGTGTAGTGTTCAAAAAATAGACTAATATATGTCCAAAAGAACCCTAATTTTAAATTTTGATACGACTCGATGACAAACCTCAGCATTTTAGGGATGTAAATAACTCTACATTTTAATTTCAGGCCTATAAATTAAAATACGACACAAGACTATATAGAGACCACATCAAAATATGGGTAGATAGCAACAATGAATTTATAAAAACACAAAATTTGAAAAAAATAACTAGGCTTCCAGAATTTTTAGTAGTATAGGCATTTTATAAAACATAAATCTCTGAAAAAGAAATATACACAAAAATCCAAATTTTGGGCTACTCAGATAGAAAGTTTAGATGTTAAAAAATGTAATGTGTCGGATATATAAAACAAACATAAACTGCCAAAAAGTAGGACGGACGGAATTTTAAATAACCACTATCATACAACAGATGACAGGAATAGCTGGACAGTTACGAATATTGTTTCTATATAAGTAAAATGGTGAAACATCGATTTATAAATGGTCTATCAGTTATGGACATTAGAGGCCACTAATTTAATGTGTTTCATCAAAGGCACCCGAAATTCTGCCTTTGATGAAACAAACTTTCTCCCAAAAGACCGGCTCAGATGTCACGTTGACAGAGATTTAATTTAAAATTACAGCTTCCAAGGACATTGAGTGTATATGGAGATATCTCAAGTAATTATGTAGGGCTATCTGAAAATCTGGAACGACGGGAAATTTTCGCATTTTTCGCATCATAATCTTATGAAAATTGTAGACTGGGGAAAACGTCTTAAAACAAATCGGAAGATGGGTTTATATGTAGGTGCTATATCACAAAATTGTCCAGTATAACCTATCTTCGAACTTGACATGCCAGCTGAAAATTCCGAACGTTATGTTCTACTGCTATATTGCCTTAAAATTGGACTTTTATTAAGAGATAGGGTCAAAAATCGATATTTTAATATGTTAAAAATGGACAATATAATTAATCAATTCAGCCCATATTCTAGTAAAAAATACAATAGTAAAATACACTGTGAATGGCCTAAAATCCAGTACTTCGTTTTACTTTTTTCGATTAAAAACCCTAATGGAATCTAATTTGTCGAAATATTTCTTTAATTACAAAGATATGAAGTGTTTTTCAATTTTTATTTCGCCGGAGTCGAGCAAAAGTTCAACGACTCCGGCTCCGACTCCAGCAAAATCTTCAGACTCCGACTCCACAGCCCTGCTGATGAGGAATGTGGTTATTCCCAAACGGCCGTCCATCCAACCATCTTGCAAGATGTTCTTCAAATTTTGTTAGATTATTTTTGGCATGAGTGGCAACCGTGCCTGTTACACTGACCAACTTAGATTTGTTGTACTAATTCATTTCAGAGATGCTATTTCTTTTCATTCATTCATGGGATAATCAAGTCTCTCGTTTCGCCTCTGGAAAAGATCTTTAAACACACACACATGCCAACAAATATTCAATGATATGTGTTAATTTGTATGGAAATTTGCTGTCACCATAATTTGGATCAGTTTAAAGTTTGTTAAATTAGTGGCTTTGGTTTGCCGATAAACATGTCGTGTGGGTGTATGTGTGTGTGCCTATTTTTTGATTGGCATTTTAAATCTGTTGGATTTAATCGGCTAACAAAGGTTGACAATGTTATTCAATGAAATACGATAAATTTATTTGTTTGCTTTATTCTATTAACAGTTTTTCTCATGGTATACCAACTGCGGTGGTGTCCATTATAATTTCCGTTTTGTGTTAACATAATACAGTGATAAAAGGGAATTTCGTGTAATGATATGCGTTTATGTAATTGTTTTTAGTGCGTACTAATCACTTAAATTACTAGAGAACAGTTGTTAATCAATTTTGTGTAATTGTTTTTTTTTGCTGTCATGAGAAATGAAGATATATGCAATTACAGTATATCGATTTGTTTGATATGTGGTAGTTATTTATTTATATGTTTGGGACATAAAATGTTTGTAAATATAATACTCTTGGATTCAAACATATGTTAATTTAGAAATAGTCTATAAACATATATGTGTTTAGAAAGATATGTTTGGGACATAAAATGTTTGTAAATATAATACTCTTGGATTCAAACATATGTTAATTTAGAAATAGTCTATAAACATATATGTGTTTAGAAAGGGAGACCTAGAGAGTAAGCTACAAGTAAAAGAATGGAAGCAACCAATTGGCGCCTTAAAAATATAGAAAATTTCATTAAAATTTTATTCTAAAAGTGTATGCCTAAGGTGAAACATAATATGTTTAAACAACACAAACAATATTTTGTTTGGACAAATCCTGAAAATATATGTGCTTGAAGCAAAATGTGTTTGGAGTATATGTTACAGAAGCGATTTTTTTTTGAGGGTGTAGTTATTCCCATTTAGAAGCTTGAGAGTTTTACACTAATAGAAAAAATTACGTTCCAAAATCGTGCATGGATGGTAACAAAATGATAATGAAATGTTTACAAAAAATCAAAACATAATATCCACGGTTTTGTCCACGGCCATTCAGTTTTTCTTTGGCCATGAAAGGTCTTAAAATATTCGTTAAACGTTCTTATGGCAACTCCGTCGGTGGTGCAATGTGCTAAGGCGACTGTTAACGGGTATGGAACAGACAATCCGGGTTTGAATCACGGTAGCGATTTTTTTTTTATAAATTCGTAACCATTACATTTTCAGTCATGAACGCTGGTTGTACAATTATTTGTCATTGACAACAATTACAGTGAGCTCCATTTGAAATCCCAAATCAATATTTTCTCGTTGAGTTCCAAATGAATACTAATTACTTTATTGACTAAAATCTTACATCTAGAATGCTGAGAATCTTAAACTAATCTAGAACAAGACAACAATAATCTGTTATCATTCTTCTAGATCTCTTATCACCTAAGAAACGATCCCAAGTGAACATGCAGCACACATGCACGTCCACTAGAGTTGTAGTTGCAACTCTTTGAAGAGACCCTCACACATAAGTGTTTCTTAGCATCGCTGGTTCATATTGATCTTTTCTCTTATCTCATGAATGGAAAGGGAAAGTAATAAAGTAGAGTATAAACACTATGCTAGAATTTAGTGATATATATAGATCTTTAAGAACATATAACGTATTTGTTCTATATGCGATTGTTTTGATTAGAACCCCTCAGAGATCCCATGTTCAAAGCCTATTTGTTTTGAACACTGGTTCTTGCTTTAATAACGCATGGTGTCATTTTATCGTTGTCAGATTGACATCATCTGTTCTCCGTTTGACACCAAATGTTTATTAATTAACTTTCATAAACGGCAGCGTTGCCAATTTAGCTTTTTTCCCGCTAGATTTGGCCTTTTTTGAAGACGTTTAGCGGGAAAAAAGTGCATTTAGCTTTTAGCTTTTTTTCTGGCTTTTTTTCATGACCCTTTTAGCTATTTTTGGCTTTTTTATTTTCGACATGTTCCTATTGAAATATGAAATAATTCGAAGCTCAATTGAAGCATTAATAATTATTCCAGCCATTATCCGGGCATTTTTGGAGCAAATACACCTTGTTGTAAAGTTTTTTCCTCGTATTCGTAAAAGTTATCGTAAACTTTAAATCTACTATTACCATACAAATTCCTTATATAAACTGTCAGTAAATTATTAGGAATATTAGCATTTGACTCGTTTATCCTTTTTATGTTATTATAATATTCTAAATTTATTATGATATTACTAAACTAAAATAGTAGATGTGAATTGCTTTGTACACTAAAAAAACATTGTCATGCGGCCAAAGATTTCATGTCCTTAAAATACGTCCGCGAATTTTGGTTATAATAGCATTTTTGAATTTCATGTCCCTAAAATACGAACGCGAATTTTGGTTATAATAGCATTTGTGAATTTCTCTTATATAAACTTTTTTCCTTGTCCAAAAGCCGATAAAGTCGTTTTGTCCTTATAGTTAATTGATTTAACTTAAAAGTGGGTATCTTTACATGAAAGAAGGCTAGGGTCAATTCTACAAAATTCTTAAAATTAATGAAATAGTCTTTAAATTTGTGGAGTTTTTGTATCTTGACCACAAACCAAAATAGGGCTCAAAAATAGAAGAGGGTTTTCAACATTTTATTTTAAAAACGTATACATAGAATAATTTCTACTTAGAGTGTGAATTTGGAAATTTAAGTTTTCGTTAGCACGTTTTTAAAGCACTGTGGTAGTTCATGAATAAAAAGCTGAAAAAACGAATAAGTTCAAATTTGACTCGGAATCAATACCAAAATCATTAGTGTTCAAAATCTTTGGAACCGAACATAGAAATAATATAATAATAATAAATAAAATAATAATAATAAAGTTTTGAATGTGGTATTATTTTTTTAACATAAAAATATGCAATAAAAAAAAATCGTAGTGATAGGATCAAAAAATCTGCTATTTATTAAAGGAATGGATTTACATTTACGAAAATTGGACAACAATAGGTTTGTAGGGAAATTTTTGAATAAAAGTTATTCAGTATAAACTTGCAAGATAGTTAGAATGGGTTTTATTCTCTTGGGAAATATTAGGAGAAGTGTACTCGTTCACGAATTTATCATTAATTCAGTTAAAATGAAATATGTTGATATTTTCGAATGCAGTTCTATGTGACATTGTGCAATATATCGCACATTTGACTTGTTGATGATTAACCAGCTGATAATTGCAAGTTTACTGGGAAAAATGTTTTTACTAGGAAATATAAACGAAGGACTTCCAGTAAAAATTTGTGATAGTAATCCAAATGTATCGAGTACGCAAACAGAGCTAATATGACTTAGATTTTCTTACGGTCTCACAGAAATGGAAATAAAATGAATACAATTAAAATAATATGCATTTTAAGTGAAATAAAGCCTTTAAATTTGTTAAATTTCAATCAAAAACGTGACTTTTGATACAAAAAAATTTAGCTTTTTTTCTAGCTATTTTTTTTAAATTTTTTAGCTTTTTTTGGCTAGTTTTTTGGACAAATCTAGCGGTTTTTGGTGAAACAATTCTGGCAACGCTGATAAACGGATCATTTTGAAACGTGCACGTCGTTCATGATTTTTTCTATGGGAGTACCGATAGTCATTAGTAGGTTTCCAGTCGAATATACGAGGGTCTCCTTTTATTTCGCGAGATTGGGCTACCCTAGCTTTGCAATCTGCCTACTAACGGCTTTAGCCTAAAGCTTGACATGTTAAGCTATTACGTACTCAAAACGTTTTAACATACGAGCGATATTTGTGTTTTTTAGAGCAAATATTAATTTCACCCAAAAAATGGAATTATATCGTGGAAATTTTCATAGGATTATTTTTACAACTTTCGACTTGGATTAACCCAACAACAGTGCATCGATGACCTTAATTCAATTTTGGGCGATAAAGCTCCTTCAAGGACCAGTGTTTATCGATGAAATGGCGAACTTAACCGAGGTCGTAGTTCACTCCAAGACGAAGGTTAGGTTAGGTGGCAGCCCGATATATCAGGCTCACTTAGACTATTCAGTCCATTGTGATACCACAGTGGTGAACTTCACTCTTATCACTGAGTGCTGCCCGATTCCATGTTAAGCTCAATGACAAGGGACCTCCTTTTTATAGCCGAGTCCGAACGGCGTTCCACATTGCAGTGAAACCACTTAGAGAAGCTTTGAAACACTCAGAAATGTCACCAGCATTACTGAGGTGGAATAATCCACCGCTGAAAAACTTTTTGGTGTTCGGTGGAAGCAGGAATCGAGCCCACGACCTCGTGTATGCAAGGCGGACATGCTAACCATTGCACCACGGTGGCTCCCCCAAGACGAAGGTCGTCCACAATCAGTTGCTGTGCGCCAACTGATATTGCACGATCGTCATGTGACCTATTGGGAGATTTAGACAACCTTAGACATTAGTGCATGAACATTTGACCCTAAAAAAAGGCTCTTGTCGATTGGTCGAAAGAAAATACGGATCACTTGGTGCTTCGAAACACGTCTCTCATATGGTGAAAGATGATGAATCGTGGATTTACATGTATGAGCCATTGGGAGCCACCGTGGTGCAATGGTTAGCATGCCCGCCTTGCATACACAAGGTTGTGGGTTCGATTCCTGCTTTCACCGAACACCACAAAATTTTTCAGCGGTGGATTATCTCACCTCAGTAATGCTGGTGATATTTCTGAGGGTTTCAAAGCTTCTCTAAGTGGTATCATTGCAATGTGGAACGCCGTTCGGACTCGGCTTTAAAAATGAGGTCCCTTGTCATTGAGCTTAACATGGAATCGGGCAGCACTCAGTGATAAGAGAGAAGTTCACCAATGTGGTATCACAATGGACTGAATAGTCTAAGTAAGCCTGATACATCAGGCTGCCACCTAACCTAACCTATGAGCCCTAAAGTAAACTATAGTCGACTGTATGGGTGTTTATATATGAGTCCAACAAAATTTGCTCGGGCACGAAACACTTCCAAGCTAATGATCGTCCGTTTTTTCGGAAAAAAAAGACATGTCACAATCGTACCACTAACAGGTTGGCTGATAAGTCCCCGGTCTAAAAAAGAAAAACACATTTTTTTGTCAAAATTCGTTTTTATTATTCAACATAGTTTCATTCAAGAGCGATACAACGATTATAACGACCTTCCAATTTTTTTATACCATTTTGGTAGTACTCCTTCGGTTTTGCTTCAAAATAGGCCTCAGTTTCGGCAATCACTTCTTCATTGCAGCCAAATTTTTTCCGTGCGAACATCCTTTTGAGGTCTGAGAACAAGAAAAAGTCGCTGGGTGCCAGATCTGGAGAATACGGTGGATGGGGAAGCAATTCGAAGCCCAATTCATGAATTTTTGCCATCGTTCTCAATGACTTGTGGCACGATGCGTTGTCTTGGTGGAACAACACTTTTTTCTTCTTCATATGGGGCCGTTGTGCCGCGATTTCGACCTTCAAACGCTCCAATAACGCCATATAATAGTCACTGTTTATGGTTTTTCCCTTCTCAAGATAATCGATAAAAATTATTCCATGCGCATCCCAAAAAACAGAGGCCATTACTATGCCAGCGGACTTTTGAGTCTTTCCACGCTTCGGAGACGGTTCACCGGTCGCTGTCCACTCAGCCCGCTGTCGATTGGACTCAGGAGTGTAGTGATGGAGCCATGTTTCATCCATTGTCACATATCGACGGAAAAACTCGGGTGTATTACGAGTTAACAGCTGCAAACACCGCTCAGAATCATCAACACGTTGTTGTTTTTGGCCAAATGTGAGCTCGAGCGGCACCCATTTTGCACAGAGCTTCCGCATGTTCAAATATTGATGAATGATATGACCAACACGTTCCTTTGACATCTTTAAGCCCTCTGCTATCTCGATCAACTTCATTTTACGGTCATTCAAAATCATTTTGTGGATTTTTTGATGTTTTCGTCGGTAACCACCTCTTTCGGGCGTCCACTGCGTTCACCGTCCTCCGTGCTCATTTCACCACGCTTGAATTTTGCATACCAATCAATTGTTGTAGATTTCCCTGGGGCAGAGTCCGGAAACTCATTATCAAGCCAAGTTTGTGCTTCCACCGTATTTTTTCCCTTCAGAAAACAGTATTTTATCAAAACACGAAATTCCTTTTTTTCCATTTTTTCACAATAACAAAAGTTGCTTCACAAATGACGCTCTATATCACAAACTAATTGACTTACAAACGTCAAATTTTGACACGAATCATTTGAAGCTTGGTTCTATACAAAAATAATATGCACTTAATACTAGCGACGCCATCTATGTATCATACCGGGGACTTATCAGTCAACCTGTTAATACAACGCAATACAGTCAATTCTGAGTGGTACTCAACCATTTGCCAGTTGTCTTCCAAGAAATCGGGAGGACCACACTCAAATCGTCCCAAACAACTGCATTTTTGTGCAGAGAAACCATCGATTTGATGGGCCGTCCGCCGTCATGTTTTGGAGGTACCTCAATCAGAGTGCAAAAATGCTTCGACAATCGGCTCCAAACGCGTGCAAAAGAGTACAGATCTTAATAGGGAATAGTTTGAAAAACAATAAAGAGACTCTCGATGATTAATATTTGTTGTTGTTGTTCTCAAATCCTGAACTATATAAAAGGCAACCCTCGTAAATCAATCACACTAGCAATCGTTTACGAACGACTTTATATCTGAATGCAGTAGGTCAAAATGCGTTTGTAAGCTTGTCAGACGAGCGGGTTAGAAGCTGACATTGGTTGCAATCCATATCAGTTACCCTGTACTCCTTTGTTTAACTTGTAAAGTGAACTTGTTCAGCTTATTGATATATAATACAAAAAGTCCGAAGGTAAAAAATTATTATAACAAAAGTTAAAAGCCTATATTTAATAGTTTCCCCTGGACAACATTTTTCATAAAAGGGTTAATATTTATAAATTTTATTATACATCAAAATCTTAAAATTTTATATTTATTTCTGCAATAATAAAAAAATAAACATGAACTCTTTTTAAACAAACAAATAAATTGACAAGATTTCAGCACCGATTATTCGATAATAGTTTGTGTCAGTTGAATGTTTGCTAATCAATAAAAGAAAACAAATACACACACAGACACATACACACACATAAATCTGCCGTGAAATCACAAACACTTTTACAGATTGCGTATATTATCATATCCAAATATCTGACACATTATCACATCTATGAATTTGTGGCATGAGGAATAAATGGATGAAATAGCAATGAGACTAACTAACAATTGAAAAGATTGGATTACTAAAGTACTAGACAAATAAAACCATTCTCTTGAAGAGATAATCCAGCGATACATATATAAGAAATCCGTATACACAGAAAAAAAAGTGTCTCGTAAATTTAAGAAGATTTTTACAATAATTTATTACAAGAATTTTCCAGAATTTTAGTTCATTTTTCGTATCTTCAACGAAAATTAACTACTCGAAAGGAAATTTTACAAATTCTAAGTAGCAATCGTTTAGTTCATGGCCTACAAAATACGATGGAAATTTCCTTAAAAAATTTCTTAACTGGTAGTTAAAAATTCGTTTGTCATGCTATAAAACTACTTGTGAAATGTAAAGTATTTTCTAAATAATAAGTGCAATTTACTATAAGATTTTTTTGTATGAGAAAATAATTTTTTACGAAAAATGAACTTGAAAGTGGATAGCAATTTCTTACTGACAATTCCTATAGTTAATAATTGTTGGTAAAAAATTACCCAATGAAATATTTTTAGTTCACATGTAATTAAATTTATAGACATTTTCGTCAAAAATGGTAGATAACATTTCATGGAAATTTTGCAAATTTTAAGTTAAACTTTTCATCGTTCATAAACTGGTGTGCCTTTACGAATATTATTCTTAGAGTAAATTGTCAGCAGATGCGATGAACTAATGCATAGTAGAGAGATCTTTATCGGCATAGTGGAATGTGATTAATGTAAAGATGATGTTACTTGAGTTTTGTTGTGTATACATGAGCGTGGGGTTGTTTTTATTTTTGTTCATTTAGTGGTTTGTGTGTGTGTGTGTGTTTGTTATTCGCGGATGGTTTATTTGGCTGGATGAGGTGTTGTTTTCAATAAAGGCACATGTGTTTTTGTTGTTGTAGGAATGTTTTAGCTTTGCTTGGTTTTGTTTGGCATGCTTCAGTTGTATAGTTGGCGTTGGCGTGGGCTGTTGCATCTTTTAAGTAGGTATGCAACAAGGCAATATAAAAGCATGGAATATTTTGGATTTTTGATACATATATTGGTGTTTGTTTATTAAACCTTTTAAATGAAAGTTATTAATATTTTATCGGTAGTTTAGAAAAAAGTTATTACGAATATTTAGGAAAATATGTTGAAATTGAAAGTGTATTGAATTTTTTATTATTCTATGTAAAAAATTAATATTCAATTCCAGATGAATTTGGAAAATTGTTGTTATATCTCAGCGTATAGTTTATTCATAAATTGGTAAGTATTTTTTTAAAATGACTTTCTTTTAAAAAGAATATTTTTTATGTATATTATTATTTGTTAATTAATTTTTTTGGAAACCAGTTTAATGTTTTTCTTTGTTGTAATAACAATATTTAATTTCAGAGCCACTCCAGATGGATTCGAACAAATAAAAAATAGAGAATTGGTAAGTTTTCTTTTAAAAATTGGCTTTATTTTAACTAGAATATTTACGTTTTTGTGACCTTTTTATCATCAAAATTACAGGTTTTTAATGCCTTATTTTAGTATTTCTTTAATCAAATTTTTTGGAAACCAATGTAATATTTTTAATGTAAAAACAAATATTTAATTTCAGAATAACCCCTTAAACATTTGAACAAATTTTTAGTACTCCTTTGTCTGTAATTTAATAGTGAATTGGTAAGGATTCTTTAACTTTCTTTTAGCCCTGGACAGTCATCCTTATTTTTTGTACATTAACGTCAGCCTTCGTCATTTTGACTACGGCTCATTTCAAGACGCTATAATTTTCATCGTGAGCGAAAAAGTGAACCAAACTTGAATTTATTTTCTTATTCAATTTGGTGTTAAGTAGTATAAAACAAAAATTCATAAAACGGTCGAATTAGTATAACTTAAATTTACCATTTCCCAATAGACTAAAATGCATTTTAAATCGAAAATGAAATTACGTGTCGTCATTTTGACGAATGATGACTGTCTAGAGTTATAAAGAATATTTGGTTTTTAATGCATATTATTATTTTTTCCATTAGATTTTTTGAAAACGTATTTAATAATTTTATTTAATATTTAATTTCAGAGTAACCCAAATAAATTTGGACAACTTTTTATATCTCCCCTCAGCGTACAATTTAATAGAGAATTGGTAAGTTTTATATTCAAAATTTGGCTTTCTTTCAACTAGAATATTTATTTTATTATATCCTTCACATCGATAACAACACAGTTTTATGAGTTTATTTAAAATACTTCATTATTTCTCTAATTGTTTCAGGTACAAATTTTATGAGATACGTTTTCCAAAGAAAAGTTGAATTCTTTAAACCATTTGATAAAATGCCCCAAATATGGTAAGTTACAAGCTAAAATGAAGAATTAAAAATTATATTTCATTACATGATGTTAATTTTTAACAATTTTCATTTTTGTTTCCATTTTTTCCAGCAAGATATGTGAAAAAAACTACCTACGATGAATAAAAAAAGGATAAGTCAAAATGTCCAAACAGCGGGTTCAAATGAACTACTCTCTGTTCCACGTGGTCATAATTTTTATTCACAAAAAACATTGTATTAAGAACTTTCATCATAAGTTTTTATAATAAAGTACTTTTGCTTAAAGAAAGTTTAATTTTAATGTATGAAAATTTTCATAATAGTAAAACGGTTTGTTGTTCCTTTAATTATTTAATTTCTCTGCACTGTGGAATGATTGATTTAAAAATAGTTTAGTCGTCGACATTTTAAAGAGACTGTTAACCAATTTTTATTATCGGGTTTCCCACAAAATAAGCAAGTAAACCAAAAAAATACTGACTTTTTAACTTGGTAGGGGTATATAAATCTTATGGTGTTGTAAAAATGAACTAAACTACAAAGTTATAGATGAACTAAAATTTAAGAAAATTATAAACTAGACAAGTTGAAAAAAATCTTAAGGGCTAAATCATGGTCAATATTACTACAGTTTAGTTCATTTTGCAATGGAAAAGGGTTCACTGTTTATAATTCTGAAAAGAAAATCAAATAAAAATAAGTTCTAGTATCCTAAACCAATCCTGCGGAAAAGTCCCCGTTCTAGCTTAGGTTACACTGGCAGCATGCTTTAATTTAAGGCTCAAGGAAAGGTAACTAATAAACACCGACTCAGATGAAAAATATTCATTGATTCAATTATTTGTTCGGTTATTTTGTTTACAAAATTAATTAAATCTATTAATTTTTTAATTAAATTAAAATTTTAATTACAAAAGATATTGTTGAACTTTGTTTTTATACCTTCCCCCATAAGATGGGGAATATGTTAACGTTGGTGAAGGTCACATAAGATTCAGCCAAGCCGTATATATTTGTTTTTGTCTCGTGTACCATCCATTCAATGTTGAAGAATACAAATAACGATTTATTCCTCTTTGAAATTCTTCTCAGCATATTCAAAGATTGAATGTGGCTTAAAGTCAAAGCAAAGATGAAAGTATACCAAACGAAAACTCTTAATGCCACACCACGACTATGAGGACGAGATGAGAATCCACATGCTCTTCAATGCATCCACTTGGCAAATACCAAACGTGCCAATAATGATCCTTGAAATATTTTGACAGAAAACTTCGACACACAACCACGCTGATACTCTGTCTATCTCTAGCATAGAGAATTCGTCCACGATACGAAAAGGTTGATGGGATACAAACTCAAATCACTTTGATTTTGTCGTTTTCTCTTTATGGCTAGTTTTCTTATTTTTTGGGGAAGGGGCATTAGGAATGTGCGTTACCGGTGTCCTTGTGACTTGGCAAAGTGGTATCCTTGAAATACCTGTCAGTTGATCTCAGCCACCACAAAAGCCGCAAGAATTGTGTCTCTTCGTTGGTATAGCATTGATTTTGGGCAAAAGACAATGGCGGGGCATGAAACCCAGAAGAACGAAGAGTAAATAGACAGCAGCTATAACAACAAACACAAATAGCGACAGATTTTGCTATTGAATAAACGTTAGGCTAGCGAGCCATAGTGCCTTGCAGTAACGACCATAAATCCATGTATGATGGATGGATGGATGGATGGATTAAATTCAATAGCAACTTTTGTGTACAATGTTCGGTTGAAAAATACACCGAAAATTCGGTAAACTTTAATGATGTTGATAACATTTGAGTTGAATAAAAATTATAAGTCGAGTTATTTGATGAAAAAAGAATTTCCATGGGCAAAGCTAACAACAACGCCTAGTAGTAAGTTAGGTTAGATTAGCTGAAGTGACAACCCGATATTTCAGGATCACTTAGACTATTCAGTCCAATATGATACCACAGTTGTGAACTTCTCTCTTATCACTGAGTTCTGTCCGATTCCATGTTTAGCCCAGTACTAAGGGATCTCTCCGACTTCGAACGGAGTTTCATTGAAACCACTTAAGGAAGCTTTGAAACACTCTGCAATGTCACCAGCATTACTGAGAGAGGATAATCCACCTCTGGCAAACTTTATGGAATTCGATATTGAATCTGATATTGAATCCACGGCCCTTTGTACGCAAGTTGGGCATTATACAATGGTTGCTCTTGGGATAAACACGTCAGTCACTCTTCGGGTCAGCATCCTATTTACTGGAGTCCAAAAGGATAAATGTATTTACACCACCCGATTCTATTGCGTTTATCTTACATATCTTAGGATTCAGTTCACATATTCTAGGATCAGTTAAGCCTCACAATCAGCAGAATCTCTCAGTTGACCTCTCATTTTTTTTACGTACAAGCATAAAAAGAATCCATTCGGTGCCTAGTCAGGATAGTACGGCGGATAATTCATCAAGTCGATGTTTTAAGTTTGAGCCGATGTGTGAGAGCTCAAATTGTTGAGGTACATGATTGTTGTTGTAACAGATTATTGTGATTTCATCCATTTTTATGTTATACGCTCTGGTACTTCAGCTTGTGGCCAGATCGTGGAACTCTGCGACTAAGGTGGGGTGCGTCCAGAGTGATCTGGTGGTAAGTCGGGTTGGTTTAGCAGGGCAAGAGAAAAGATGAGGCGTGTCGTGTGGCCCTTGGTTGCAAATTGGACATACGTCAGCTACGCTGCTATCAAAGTTGAAGTTCACCAATGTGGTATCACCATGGACTGAATACATCAGGCTGCCACCTAACCTAACCTACGCTGCTATCAATCACTGATAAGTAGGAATTGAGGCGGCTGCACTTGCCTGACCTTAATTGGGCTAAAACTACCCCCGTCTGCCGTGGGAGGTCTCTTTCCTCCGGTGCTATGGGCGGTGGAGGGACTCCGAGAACAGGATTAATCTTGTAGCTGCTCACCGCTTCAGCTACAGTATCCTCATGAATCCTGTTCAAACCTGCCTGGTACGCTGCTTGATCTAGAGGCTCTCTATTGTAACGCTGGATCTCGCGCTCTAGATGATGTATATCAACCCTTATGTTCCTGGGTGGTGGTTGTGTATCCATGAGATGGTGGTTTGGATGATTACTGCGATAACAACCCAGGAGATACTGCTTTGACAACATATAATTGTGTCTTCGCACAGGGATGATCTTTGTCTCCACATAAAGGTGATCCAGGGGCGTGCTGCGGAGACACCCAATCGCAGTTTTAAGGGTAGCGTTGTGGCAGGTCTGTATGTTATTCCACTGCGTGTCGCTGGTCTGCGGTGTCCACACTGGAGCTGCATAGTTTACCACTGACGGGCCAATTGCATTATAGGTTAGGTTAGGTGGCAGCCCGATGTATCAGGCTCACTTAGACTATTCAGTCCATTGGTGAACTTCTCTCTCATCACTGAGTGCTGCCGGATTCCATTGTAAGCTCAATGACATGGGACCTCCTTTTTATAGCCGAGTCCGAACGGCGTTCCACCTTGCAGTGAAACCACTTAGAGAAGCTTTGAAACCCTCAGAAACGTCACCAGCATTACTGAGGTGGGATAATCCACCGCTGGAAAACTTTTTTGGTGTTCGGTCAAAGCAGGGATCGAACCCACGACCTTGTGTATGCAAGGCGGGCATGCAAACAATTGCACTAAATTGCCTTATCAGTAGTTAACAAGGTTTTTTTGTCCGCACCCCAAGTACTGCAACAAGTGACTTGAGGACCTTGTTTCTACCGCGGATCTTATTACATATTGCAGTGGCATGGGCAGATGACCTGAAAAGGCTGTCGAATGTTACCCCGAGTATCTTGGGGTAGTTTACTGTCGGAATTATTTCGCCATTGACTCTAACATTCAACTGCCTACGCACTTCCGCCGTCCATGTAGTAAACAGTGTGGCTGAGGATTTGGTGGCAGATATCCTCAGATTTCTAGCAGTGAAATAACTGGTAAGATCAGCAATGTAGACGTTTAAGCGATCGCATATGTTGAGGTACAGAGTGATCCGTCTTCGGTGGCACAATAATGGTTGTATACCACTCAGAATTGACTGTTCTGCTTGGTTCCAGTGGTACGATTTCGACATGTCCAGTTTTTTCTGAAAAAAGGCGATTATTTGCTTGGAAGTGTTTCGTGCGCAAGCAACTTTGGTTGTTGGATTTGGCTCATCTTGAAGCACCCATATAGTCGACTGCGGTTTATTTTCGAGCTCATACGCGTAAATCCACGACTCATCAAATGTTTCGATGTTATAGACGAGATTCGAAGCACCGCGATCGAATCTCGCATATCTGTCGATCAACCGACACCAACCTCTTTTTGGAGCGATTGACAAATTCTGTGGGATCCAATGCGATAAAATGTTTTTAACAGTCTAATGTTCATTCAATATTGAATGTATGCTGGTCCCAATAATGACTAAGGTTGGCTCAATCTCACGATAGGTCACATGGCGATGTTGGCGCACAACATCAATGGTTTCTGGAATAACTACTGATTTTGGAAGACCTTCAGGAAATTCGTCTTGGAATAAACTACGACCTCAGTTGAATTCACCATACCATCGATAAAAACGTTGAAGGAGCTTCATCGCCAAAAATGGATTGAAGTTCATCGATGCACTGTTGGTGAGTTAATACACGTCGAAAGTTGTAAGAAATATTTTCCATTTGTTTACGTTGCTGTAAAAAACACAAATAGAGCTCGTATGTCAATCCGTTCTGAGAACGTATAACACCAAGCTTTACGATAGAGCTGTTAGTTGAAAGATTGCAACACTAGGGTTGCCTCTTATTTGGAGGGATTGGGTAACCCAACTATTTACGTAGATAAACTCCTCAGCTGTGCATTGACGAACTTAATTCAAACAGTGGCGATGAAGCTTCCTCAAGGACCAATGTTTATCGTATTTCACTCCGAGACAAATTCGTAAAAGTCGTCCAAAATGAGTTGTTCCGGAAACCAAACGATAGAGCTGTTAGTTGAAAGATTGCAACACTAGGGTTGCCTCTTATTTGGAGGGATTGGGTAACCCAACTATTTACGTAGTTAAACTCCTCAGCTGTGCATTGACGAACTTAATTCAAACTGTGACGATGAAGCTTCCTCAAGGGCCAATGTTTATCGTATTTCACTCCGAGACAAATTCGTAAAAGTCGTCCAAAATGAGTTGTTCCGGAAACCAAATGTGCTTCGCCAATTGATTCAAACGCATGCAAAAATGTATAGATCTTAAAGGGAAATATTTTGGAAAACAATAAAGCTATTTTCGATGGTTATTATTTGTTTTTTCTTTAATCCCTACATATAAAATGCAATTCTCGTATTGCATGAATTTTTAAAATACAACGGTCTTGGACATGACTGATTCGATTGAACACTAATCTCTATTTTATCAATAACGAAATATCAAATCAATAAGCACTTTTTTCTTCTCGTGGATTCCGCATCCCTGTCCACGCATTTCCACAACAAAAACTATCTAAATCTACCTTAGACACTAAATATGCAGGATGAATCTGGTCAAGGAATTCTCTGGAATTTTTTTCGGTTGTTGACATTTAAATTCCTCAAATGTTGAGAGTAACTTTCTTTTCTTTTTTTGAATTGAAAAATGGCACGAATTGCCGTCTGGATCATTTATTGCCCACAAAATATTCAGGGACTTTGGATGGACATTGTTCTATTGGATGGACAATTGAATGAATATGTAGATGGGCCAGGCGGGAATCTTACATCTATAAGTTCTGCACCAGTCCACCTTTCGTTGGTCTTGATGGATGTATGGCGGATTGAATGATGGCCCAATGGGTTTGCTGCATTTGAATTTGTCTGGAGAAATGTCCAAGAACCAAAATTTAGAGCAAAACTGGAAACGTTAAATAATGGATCTGTGAACTTAGTACTTTTTCAAAATTGTCTAGAATAACGTTAGCTGTATAATAAATTAAGCAATTAAAAGTGTGAACTTAAAAGGTCGAGAACTTGATTTTTCCACATATGAAATGAAGTGCAAATATCGTAAATTTAACTTTTTTAGTCAATGCATAGTTTTGAGCTGAAATCAAAAACAACAATAATGATTGAAGAATAAACCAACAATAACAAAACAAACTGAATGAAGTAAGAGGAAGCACGCTCAAAATAAACCCAGCCAACTGCACTCAAATCGATGATTTGACAGTGGCAAAGGAAAAGATATATGTTTTTACGAATTTATTTCGGCATAAGCCGGCTATCGTAAATCTTTTTTCGGAAGGTTAAACCCAAAGTGAATGGTTTAATGAACTACCTGAATTTATTCTGATAATTGGTTGATAGTTTTGCTGCAAGTAGAGGATGCTGATGAGGAATGTGGTAATTCCGAAACGTGCGTCCATCCAACCATCTTGCAGTCTATAGGGCTTTACCCAAATAAATTTGACAAACATTCTTTCCCTCCGTTGGTTAAGCTACACTTGTAGCTTAGTCAATGCATGGTTTTAAGCTGAAAACAACAATAATGATTGAAGAATAAAGCAACAATAACAAACCAAAACGGATTTTCAACAATTTATACATTTAATCCAATCCTTTTTATACCCACCACCATAGAATGGTGACGGGGGTATAATAAGTTTGTCATTCCGTTTGTAACACATCGAAATATCGACTTCCGACTATATAAAGTATATATATTCTTGATCAGGGAGAAATTCTAAGACGATATAACGATGTCCGTCTGTCTGTCTGTTGTAATCACGCTACAGTCTTCAATAATGAAGCAATCGCGCTGAAATTTTGCACAAACTCGTCTTTTGTCTGCAGGCAGGTCAAGTTTGAAGATGGGCTATATTGGTCTAGGTTTTGATATAGTCCCCATATAAACCTACCTCCCGATTTTGGGTCTTGGGCTTATAGAAATCGTAGTTTTTATCCAATTTGCCTGAAATTTTAAATCTAGAAGTATTTTATGACCATAAAGAGGTGTGCCAAAAATGGTGAGTATCGGTTCATACTTTGGTAGCCCCTATATAGGCCGATCTCCCGATTTTACTTCTTGGGCTTATAGAAACCGCAGTTTTTATTCAATTTACCTGAAATTGGAAATCTAGAGGTATTGTAGGACCACAAATACGAGTGGCAAAAATTGTGAGTATCGGTCCATATTTTGATATAGTCCCCATATAGACCGATCTCCCGATTTTACTTCTTGGGCTTATAGAAACCGCAGTTTTTATCCAATTTACATGAAATTGGATATCGAGAGGTACTTTAGAACCGTAAAGAGGTCTGCCAAAAATGGTGAGCATCGGTCAATGTTTTGGTATGGTCCCCATATAAACCGACCTCCCGATGTGGGGTCTTGGGATTATAGAAACCGTAGTTTTTATCCAATTTGCCTGAAATTCGGCACACCTTTTGAATTGGACCATCAAAAGGTGTGCCGAAAATGATCCGTATCGTTCCATGTTTTGGTATATCCCCCATATAGACCGATCTCCCGATTTTACATCTTGGGTTTATAGAATCCGTAGTTTATATACAATTTGCCTGAAATTGGAAATTTATAGGTATTTTAGGACCATAAAGAGGTTTGCCACAAATCGTGAGTATTGGTCAATGTTTTGATATAGCCCCCATATAGACCGATATCCCGATTTTACTTCTTGGGCTTCTAGAATACGGAGTTTTTATCAAATTTGCCTGAAATTCTGGTATTTTAGGCTCACAAAAACGTGTATCGGATTAAGTTTTTATCGGTCCTTTTGGTAATGCCTTCATATAGACCGACTTCACTTCTTGAGGGTATAGAAGGCGCACTGATCATGAAAATTGCTTGAAACTCAATGTAAAATTTCCAGATTTTACTTCTCGGGTGAAAATCTACAGATTTAAGATTTCAAATCAAGACGTTATTTTATAATTTTCTTGCACACTCACAAGAGATGTTAATGATTCCTCTAAAACTCAAACGAAAATGGTTCTTATAAATCCAGAATCTGATATAATCCTCATAGGTGAAATTTTTAAATTTATCTTCGGGAAGTGTCGTCAAGCCCTCCTGAAATTTCAAAGGAAACCCTAATATTTGGTTCATGGTGGTGGGTATTTAAGATTCGGCCCGGCCGAACTTACTGCTGTATATACTTGTTTTATTTTCAACCTGCACACTTCATAAATTCTTGAACAGGAAAAACACTTGTTTATGCGTGGGTGACCTACACCTCGGAAGCACGTAGCCACCAACAAATGCAAAAATATTTCAAGGACCAGGTGTCTTCGTATACCACAGTCTGGGTACCATTTGGCTAGCCTGCCAAGTGATTTATCAATTTTCTTTCTCAGGATTTCAGTTTGTATTTTTTTTCTCTTTTTTGGCTGTAATAGCTTATCTCACTTTAACATCTGAATACTATCATAGAGAGGAAGAGTCCATGATATCCTTTAAGAAAATATTTACTTTGTTTCATTTCATTGTCGATATATGCGTTAGAATATGCAGATCGATGGCAGACAAACTGTTTGTAAATGCGATGGTTATTCTTCACCATTAGCTTTGTGAATGTCCTTGTCCTGTTTGCCAGTCACAGGTGAAAACATGTTGGATGTTGTAGTATTTTCGTCTAGTATTGTGGATTACCTTAGATTTTTCATTATACAACATGTGAAGGGAATTTATTGCCCTGTTCGCATATTCAAACAGAAGACGAGGTTACCGTAAAGAAGTGTTAAACTAAAATATTAAACCAATAATGTGGCCCGAGGAAGATGATCCCATCCTATAACCCGTGATTCTAAAGGGCTGAATTATTGGGCCAATCCTAGGCGAACTTGAGAATACAATGGATACAGTGGCTCACGTAGTCTAGACCTTGCCAAATTGATTCATTTGCGTTACGAACCAATTTCAATAGTATCCTGATTGGGTTCTTTTCGGATTTTTTTGGTTTCCAAAATCGCTAACCCGTATGAGGATGCTATTACCATTATGAAGATTATATTGAAAAAATTCCGAAAATGCGTGTGTATAGGAACGATGGAAGGCGTGAATAATGGTAAATTCAGAAGCTGATGTGCTGGCTAAGGCTTCCTTAAGCTCGTGGAACGAATGATGTTCTTAGAGACATTTTTCCTCCGCTGTCTTCATATCATTACAGGATTCATGTCAAATGATACGCTTTGAAAAATACAATGAGGGAGGGACCCTGTAAAGGAATGAGGATCCTATATTGGTAGTTGGCAATATCTGGGACCATACAAATTTGAATTTTATTACTGTGTCAAATTTCATATAGATCGATTTACCCGTTTCGCTTTGATGTCATTGCCAATTGTCTTTGATTGGCTTAAATCTGCTGTTATATTGACACAGATGATCATTACAAGCGATCAAATATTCACTTTGCGGTGAAACCAAGAGATGAAATAATCAGATATGTAACCAGCATTACTGAGAAGGGATAATCCACCGCTACAAAAGTTTTTGCACAAAATAACTATTTGTTGTCTTTAATCACGAAATTAATTGATCAAATTAATTTTTAATTGAAATGTCTTCAATGACAGAAATGATAGTATCAATCGCCAAAGTTAATTAAAAAATTAACTTATCCAATTAATTTTTTTATTGATTTTTGTTTCAATTAAAAAAATTGGTTCAACCAATTAAAGTTTTAATTGAATATTTTTTTAAATTCAATTAAAATTTTAATTGAAAAAATTTGGAGAAGGGATAATTCACCACTACAAAAGTTTTTGCACAAAACAACTATTTGTTGTCTTTAATCACGAAATTAATTGATCAAATTAATTTTTAATTGAAATGTCTTCAATGACAGAAATGATAGTATCAATCGCCAAAGTTAGTTAAAAAATTAACTTATCCAATTAATTTTTTTTTATTGATTTTTTTTCAATTAAAAAATTGGTTCAACCAATTAAAGTTTTAATTGAATATTTTTTTAAATTCAATTAAAATTTTAATTGAAAAAATTTGGTGACGTTTTTATCTGTGTGGCGTTTGGTCGAATTTGGGATTGAACCCATGACCCTTTGCAATGCAAAGCGGGTATGTTCGACAACATATTGCACCGCCAACGCAGATGCCATGCCAAAGTATAACGTTTTCTTCAAAATTTATAATTCACAAAGTTCGTAAAATAAAAAAACTCGTTCATGTAATCGGGAACGTTTGTTTATGTGTAAAAAATCTTTGTTTTGGTAGTTTGGTGTTGATTTCCATGAATGTCCGTTCATGGTTTAGTGAACAACCGTTTACAATTTTGCTACGTCGTTTTTATACCCTCCACCATAGGATGGGGGGTATATTAACTTTGTCATTCCGTTTGAAACACATCGTAATATTGTTCTAAGACCCCATAAAGTATATATATTCTGGGTCGTGGTGAAATTCTGAGTCGATCTGAGCATGTCCGTCCGTCCGTCCTTCCGTCTGTTGAAATCACGCTCACTTCCGAACGAAACAAGCTATCGACTTGAAACTTTGCACAAGTAGTTGCTATTGATGTAGGTCGGATGGTATTGCAAATGGGCCATATCGGTCCACTTTTACGTATAGCCCCCATATAAACGGACCCCCAAATTTGGCTTGCGAATTCTCTAAGAGAAGCAAATTTCATCCGATCCGGCTGAAATTTGGTACATGGTGTTGGTATATGATATCTAACAACCATGCAAAAATTGGTCCACATCGGTCCATAATTATATATAGCCCCCATATAAACCGATCCCCCGATTTGGCGTGCGGAGCCTCTAAGAGAAGCAAATTTCATCCGATCCGGCTGAAATTTGGTACATGGTGTTAATATATGGTCTCTAATGACCATGCAAAAGTTGGTCCACATCGGGCCATAATTATATATAGCCCCTATATAAACCGATCACCAGATTTGACCTCCGTTGCCTCTTGGAAGATCAAAATTCATCTGATTCAGTTGAAATTTGGTACGTGGTGTTAATATATGGCCTCAAACACCCATGCAAAAATTGGTCGAAATCGGTCCATAATTATATATGAGCCCTATATAAACCGATGGAAGACCAAAATTCAAACCGATCCCCAGATTTGACCTCCGGTGCCTTTTGGAGAAGCAAAATTCATCCGATTTGGTTGAAATTTGGTACGTGGTGGTAGTATATGATACTTAACAACTATGCCACAAGTGGTCCATATCGCTCCATAATCATATATAGCCCCCATATAAACCGATCTCGAGATTTGGTTTTGGAGCCTCTTGGAGGAGCAAATTTCATACGAGTCAGTTGAAATTTGGTACATTGTGCTAGTATATGGCCGTTAACAACCATGCCTAACTAGGTCCATATCGGTCTATAGTTATATATAGCCAACAGATAAATCGATCCCCAGTCACACAAAAATTGGTCCATATCAAGCTCATAATTGTATATAGCCCCCATATAAGCGACCCCCATATTTCAATTCTGGCTCTCTACGTATTGTCTAATACGTACCACGCATGGACTAACTCACAATTTAGAAAACGATGTTAAGAAGTTTTAAGATACCACAACCCAAGTAATTCGATTGTCGATGACAGTCTTTCGTAGAAGTTTCTACGCAATCCATGGTGGAGGGTACATAAGATTCGGCCTGGCCGAAGATTGCAAATCTTCTTTGGTTAATAATTCCCACATATATGTCGTCTTTGTTAAATATATGTATAAAATGCCTAACAAATCTTCTGAAAAAATTGAAACAACCTTTTTGTGTTATATCCTTTAAATGTGGTATTCGTTTGGCATATTTGTTTTAGAACATTTTTTAATTAATGTTAATTAGACGCATTATAAGCTTCGACCCGACTAAAATTCTAATTAAATGCAGTTTTTATGTAGGACTAATTCTAGCCCATCCCTCGCATACCCAACTTAACCTTCACCTCGGTTAGCTGCTCGGTTAGCTAAAGTTAAGCTGTTATATTTTTCTTTGGTTTGTAGATTTTTTTTGTTGCTCTGGTGAATGTCACAACTTTGTCTCGTTAGATGGGGATTAGTCCTGTGGTTTGTTTTTTTTTGGCTTTGCTCCTTTGTACACCTATGTCAACCAACCCAGCAACCATCCATGCATTTAAAATTCATTTTTCGCAACCCTAACCTCAGAAACGACAAACAGAAGAGGAATGATATTTGAGGTAATCTGTCAAACATTTGTATGGTCGTTGTGGCTGAAAAAGTGGAAAATATTTGGAATTTTATTTTCATCTAGCCCCATAATACTCGGAAAACTTTGAGAGTTTCTCCTTTTTCGGATTTATATCATGGATTCTTATCGATTGCAAAAGAAATTTGTTTTTCTGCAGTTATAGGAATTTTTTGGGGGTTCATATTCTTTGCATTAAGTGGGATTAAAGCAAGGTTTATGTGATTTTTATGAATCTAGAGAAAGTTTTTTTCATAAACTCTTGGCAATGGCATAGCGTTATCTTAGTTGAAAGAAAAAGTGGCCTGAGCTTAAGACGGGTTTTTCAACAACATGCGTGTGGGAGATTTCACTTGTGATATAGGCAGAAGCTATTAAAGTGGTCGTTTATTTAGGTTTTTCAAATACATGTGAGTAAAAACCCTATATTGTCTTTGTAGTATTCACCACTTTGAGAACATGTTTTATTCTCTCCAAAAAATTCCATATGGCATTCAATTTACTTGAAATTTTCAATAAACATAAAATTTCTCATTAAAAAAATTGTAAACAATTCCATTATCTTCATGTCCAATAAGCTCATACTAAACTTGTAATAATATCCCAGCAAAAAAATTTGGAAGTTCTTCCAAAGGCACAACTTTAAAAGCACTTCCAGAAGATGGACTCCCAATGATGTTCTTTATATTAACTAGCCAGGAAGTTCTTTTAATTACATTTTTTATAACTTGGTTTTTTCATACTTTTAATGGGTAATTTTAACTTTTTATACCCACCACCATAGAATGGTGATGGGGGTGTAATAAGTTTGTCATTCCGTTTGTAACACATCGAAATATCGATTTCCAACTATATAAAGTATATATATTCTTGATCAGGGGGAAATTCTAAGACGATATAAGCATGTCCGTCTGTCCGTCTGTCTGTCTGTTGTAATCTCGCTACAACCTTCTGGCTCTATCGTCCTGAATTTTGGCACAGATTCGTTTTTTGTTTGCAGGCAGGTCAAGTTCGAAGATGGGCTATATCGGTCCAAGTTTTCATAAAATCCCCATATAAACCGACTTCCCGATTTGGCGTCTTGGGCTTATAAAAATCGTAGTTTTTATCCAATTCGCCTGAAATTGGAAATCTAGAGGTACTTGAGGACCAAAAAAGGTGTGCCGAAAATGGTGCCCATCGGTCCATGTTTTGGTATAGCCCCCATATAGACCGATCTCCCGATTTTGCTTCTTGGGCGTCTAGAAATTGTATTTTCTATCCTGTTTGCCTGAAATTGGAAATGTTGTGGTATTCTAGGACCATAACGAATGGGTTTTATCGGTCCATGTTTTGGTATAGCCGCCATATAACATACACCGATTTCCCGATTTTGCTTCGTGGGCGTCTAGAAACTGTATTTTCTATCCGATTTGCTTGAAATTGGAAATCTAGAGGTATTTTGGGACCATGAAAAAGTGTCTCGAAAATGGTCCGTATCGGTTCATGTTTTGGTATAGCCGCCATATATACCGATCTCCCGATTTTTATTCTTGGGCTTCTATAAACTGTATTTACTATCCGATTTGCCTGAAATTGGAAATCTAGAGGTATTTTAAGGTCAAAAATAGGTGTGTCGCAAATGGTGCCTATCGGTCCATGTTTTGGTATAGCCTCTATATAGACCGATCTCCCGACTTTATTTCTTGGGCTTCTAGAATCCGTAGTTTTTATCCAATTTGCGGGAAATTAGAAATCTGGAGGTATCTTAGGACCATAAAAAGGTGCGTCGAAAATGGTCCGTATAGGTCCATGTTTTGGTATAGCCCATATATAGACTGATCTCCCGAGTTTACTTCTTGAGCTTATAAAATTCGTAGTTTTCACCCAATTTTGTGAAATTGGAATTCTAGAGGTATTTGAGGAACATTAAGAGGTCGGGATTATTGGTCCATGTTTTGGTATAGCCCCCATATAGGCCTAACTCCCGAATTTATTTCTAGGACTTCTAGAATCCGGCTGACCAGAAATAGGTCAGCCGAATATGGTGTGTGTCGATCCATGTTTTAGTATAGCCTCCACATAGACCGATCTCCAGATTTAACACTTTGGGCTTCTAGAAACCGTAGTTTTTGTCCCATTTGCACAAAAATGTAAATATAAAGGGTGATTTGTTAAGAGCTTGATAACTTTTTTTTTAAAAAAAAACGCATAAAATTTGCAAAATCTCATCGGTTCTTTATTTGAAACGTTAGATTGGTCCATGACATTTACTTTTTGAAGATAATTTCATTTAAATGTTGACCGCGGCTGCGTCTTAGGTGGTCCATTCGGAAAGTCCAATTTTGGGCAACTTTTTCGGGCATTTCGGCCGGAATAGCCCGAATTTCTTCGGAAATGTTGTCTTCCAAAGCTGGAATAGTTGCTGGCTTATTTCTGTAGACTTTAGATATGACGTAGCCCCACAAAAAATAGTCTAAAGGCGTCAAATCGCATGATCTTGGTGGCCAACTTACCGGTCCATTTCTTGAGATGAATTGTTCTCCGAAGTTTTCCCTCAAAATGGCCATAGAATCGCGAGCTGTGTGGCATGTAGCGCCATCTTGTTGAAACCACATGTCAACCAAGTTCAGTTCTTCCATTTTTGGCAACAAAAAGTTTGTTAGCATCGAACGATAGCGATCGCCATTCACCGTAACGTTGCGTCCAACAGCATCTTTGAAAAAATACGGTCCAATGATTCCACCAGCGTACAAACCACACCAAACAGTGCATTTTTCGGGATGCATGGGCAGTTCTTGAACGGCTTCTGGTTGCTCTTCACTCCAAATGCGGCAATTTTGCTTATTTACGTAGCCATTCAACCAGAAATGAGCCTCATCGCTGAACAAAATTTGTCGATAAAAAAGCGGATTTTCTGCCAACTTTTCTAGGGCCCATTCACTGAAAATTCGACGTTGTGGCAGATCGTTCGGCTATTCATGATGAAATGTCAAAGCATACTGAGCATCTTTCTCTTTGACACCATGTCTGAAATCCCACGTGATCTGTCAAATACTAATGCATGAAAATCCTAACCTCAAAAGAATCACCCTTTACTGGTATTTTAGACCCTCAAAAATCTGTGTCGTATTTATTTTTGTCCATTTGGTAAGGCATCGATATAGACCAATTTAACTTCTTGAGGGTACACCCAAAGGAAAAATATTTTCTTCCGGCATGAAATTTTAAATAAACGAAATTCCCCTTTCGTATGAAGTATTTTCGTTTAGAGCAAACTAATCCGATAGTCTCTAAAATTTGTGTCAAAAGAAAACTTTGCTTGTCTAAAATTTCGGTCCTCATAAAAGAAAACACTTCTTTCAGGGTATAGCAGGCGCACTGATCATGAAAATTTGCTTGAAACTGAAAGTAAAATTTCCAGATTTTACTCCTCGTATTCATTTAAATAGTGGCGGAAAAAATCTACAGATTTATGATTTCAAATGAAGGCGTTATTTCATCATATACACGATATGTTCATGATTTCTCTAAAACTCAAACAAAATTGGTTCTCATAAATCCATTCATAGGTAGAATCTTTGAATGTTTTCTTCGGAAAGCGTACTGGTTGACCCCCCAAAATTCTATATATTATCAAGTAACCCGCTACGACCAAGAGTTTTCAAAGTAAATTTGATTCATGGTGGTGGGTATTTAAGATTAATATTACGGTGAGGGCGAGATTTCTATCTCCCTACGTTATTTTTGTCGGCATTAATAAAACCTTTTGAAGGAATGGTTATAATCAGACCCACACCCACGCCAACCAATAATTTTCGCTGAACACAACTCCACGTAATGGATTTTTGGCTGCGGATAAAGCATGGTGCAAATTCGTTTCATTTCAGGTATTTAGTAAATTATAGGGACTTGATTACGGTCTTTTGAAGCCATAAATTGAATACAAAGCATTTCGAGTGAATTTGTGGAAATATATCCTTCTCCTTATTAGCTGATAGCCTTTGTAGCTAATGCTATTTCTTTTTTTCTTTATACTTGCCTTATATTTATATAAGCTAAGTTAAATTTAATAAATAAATAAATAAATATCCTTCTCCAAAGCCAATCGCTACAAATGATATGGTTTCAAAAAATCAATTTCAAAATCAAAATCGATCCATATATACTATAGCTGGCATAGCTTTTTTGCATCTAGGATACCTCCAGATTGAACAAAACAAAAGCTTCCATTCACCTAAATTTGGAATATCGGTCAGATACTTCAAAGTACAAAATGTTTTCTTAATTCCAAAAAGCATACAAAAACGATTCAAAATCTTCATTTGCCTCTTAAATCTAAAAATTCTGCACATCAGTCAATTTAAAGACGATTTTTTAAAATTTACTTTAAGGAAAATTTGACTTAATTCAAAGGCATAAGACAAATTTTCAAGATTTCCTAAATTTAATTAAAACAAATTCTCTTAATTAATATTTCATTAGTTTAAAGAAATTAGTCCTTAATATTGTGTGAATTGCGTATTCTAAAATTTAATATTAGTGCAATATTTTTATGTATAAGTGTAGTAGCACTGCTTATAATTCAGATGGAGACATTTATTTTTATTGAAACGGTTCTCCGCCAAATTAAATCAACTACCAAAAAAAATCTTATTTTGTCAAAATTTTATTTCTTTGGAAAATTTTGTCAAAATTTAATTTCTATAGAAAATTTTGTCAAAATATTATTTCTTTAGAAACTATGTTGTCCAAATTTATTTCTATAGAAAATGTTGCCAAAATCGAAAATTTTGTAAATTTTTTTTTTCTATATAAAATTTTATTTCTATAGAAAATGTTGTCAAAATTTTAGTTCTATAGAAAACTGTGTCAAAATTTTATTTCTTTAGAAAACTGTGTCTAAATTTTATATTTCTACCAGTTTTGTCAAAATTTTATCAAACCTTTTTTCGGAAGGTTCAAGTGTAGTTCACTATGGGTTGATTGAATTACCCGAATTTATTCTGATAATTGGTTGTTAGTTTTGCTGCTAGTAGAGGATGCTGATGAGGAATGTGGTAATTCCGAAACAGCTGTGCATCCAACCATCTTGCAGTCTATAGGGCTTTGCCCAAATAAATTTCACAAGCATACTTTTCCTCTGTTTGTTAAGCTACACTTGTAGTTTAGTCAATGCATGGTTTTAAGCTGAGATCAAAAACAACAATAATGATTGAAGAGAAACCAACAATAACAAACAAAACGAAATTTTATTTCGATAGAAAATTTTGTCAAAATTTTATTTCTATAGAAAATTTGTGAAGTACCTCTTAGTTGGAGAGAAATATTTTGCAAAATCTACCAAAACATTAAGAATTCTACCAATCTACCAAACAGAAGAAAATCTAAAATTTTTGGTAGAATTCTACCATCTGTGGCAACCGTGGAACCTAATCGAGCAAATTTTTTATAATTTTTTTCTCCCATCCATCCAGCTTTAATATATCAGTCACATAAAAAAATAATCAATAAACTTTGCTATGGGAACAAATGCCATATATGCGATCCAATTACAAACCATCCACTTAATAAAATACGGTCACTGGTCAAATCTATTCTTGTTAAACTCACCTTTCCATCGTACACATTCTTACTGTGGCAAACTGACCATAGCTATATTGCTTGCTTATGAACGCATTATCGATGTCATCAAATTTCTGCATTGTTGCATTGATAGCAGCTTGCATTACCCTGATATACCATCATCCAGTACATTGGTTGAACTTGTTAGGGATTTCCGCTGTATCCATGCAAATTATACGTTTATATTCCCTGGCATCCATTACGCTTAAGTGAATTGTTGCACACGATGATTGCATACTGCTACTGACCGATTGTTATTTGTCCTGGGTCCATGGGTCAGGCCACTCTATGACTTACACACATGTATATATGTCATTCTCCAGGGAATTTGGTAGTAAGATTTCATTTTAAGCCCACCATTACCATTCGTATTGCGGACAAGACATTATGGGAATTACCAAATGTTGACACCAAAGACATCCAAATAAATCTAAGCAATTGTCCTAAACGATCCGAAGGACCACAACAAATATGCCAATAATTAGCACAATTAACCATGTTATGGATGAGACCAACTAAGTGAGAGGGAGAGAGAGAGGAAGACTATGAAGTCAGCAAGTAGAGCATCTAAACAAGGACACCAAAAGCGGCAACAACAATGCCAATGTAAACATTAGATTAAACATACACACACAACCCAACGATGGCACACCGTAACGCACACACATTAAAATGGTATTACCAGGATTGCAAAGCATACACAAGGACGCATGGACGCATTATCGGCATTAAGAGACTTCCTTAGAGTGTGTCCATTTGGGAAAAGCGTGATTGCGTGCTTACAGTAACTGGCTTTTGAAAAACGATTTATCTCACGATTCTAATAAAATGGAAAACATTACTATAAAAGTTATATTTTTCTTATATATGAAGATGCCTGCAACAGCAAACTTTTCATCTAGTTTTATCTTTTGGAAAAATTTCATACACAACAAGTCAACATATCATTTAGACAAAATCGATGTAATGAAATTGTTGCAAACAGTGATCTCTCAACTTTACTGATTCTGAAATCAGTTTTTTCTATTACAGTTGCTTGATCTTTTGAAGAAATGCGTTTGATAAAGTTTATATCGAAATATTTTTGTAATAGCCGCTTCATTCACCAACCTCCCGATTTTGCTACCCGAACTCCTTTCATCCAACTTTGAAGATACCAACTGACGACGTATACAGTTTTTGGATAAACTTCACGTTTGTCAACTATTTTGAATTTCTAAAGATGAACTCAGTTGAATTATTGTAAATGAATTCTGAATTATAAATTGAATTACTGTTGATGAATTTCCATACAATTATAATTAAATGAATAGTTTGAATTGTTAAATTGCTGAATTAAAATGAATTATTGCATATTAAAATTTAGTACATTAAGTTATCTGCTGTTAAGTTTCTTTTCTATTGCTCACTGCCGCATCATAAAGGTGAGCTTCTCTTCTCCTTTCTATTTTCCTCTTTTTTATCATCAATAAATTTGTTGTTGTAAATTGAAACTCATTGTTTGTCCATTTCTTCATTTCTTACATTGTTTTCCAGTTGGGTTTTGTTTGGATTTTCTCATTAATTGGAGAAATAATAAATTGACCTATACAAAAGATACAGTCCACTTGTCATACTCTTCAGAGATTCCATCATTATTCCACTCTTCCCCGCTATCGTTGGTATCCCCCCACACACCTGTGCAGTATATTAAGAGTTTTTAATTATTTATTTATTTATTTTTATCTTCTTAATACAAACAGATAAATGAATATCTTATAATGAGCTATATTGTATCAAATTTTTACCTCGGTTGAATCTAGAGAATACTCTGAGAACAGTGGATAACGCGCTGATTTACCAAAGCAGTGTACCCTATCACGAGCCAGTGAAATCCGTGAATTGAATTACTTCGACTCTAGTCTTCAGCATGTATACGGTCATTTGGACAAACACACAGATATGAGAAATTAACTCACTCAGTTATAAGAAGATATATGGTTAGGTTAGACTAGGTGGCAGCCTGATGTATCAGGCTCATTTAGACTATTCAGTCCATTGTAATACCACATTGATGAACTTCTCTCTTATCACTGAGTGCTGCCCGATTCCAATTTAAGCTCAATGAACTCCTTTTTATAGCCGAGTCCGAACGGGAATTGAGAAATTTTTGCTTGATACATATTGCACTAAAAAACAAAATTCCGTGGTTAAACTAACACTAAATTTAACTTATTTTTATTCCAAAAATATTATTTGTTTGTAGTAAAATTTTATTATTTTTTCGAAATTTTCTACATCCCAATTAAATTTTCCTTTTGTTAAGTATGTCTCAAATAGTATATGAACTAAACGTGGGTATAAAGTTCAATATGAACTAACTAATTTTCGTACGATTCCCAATAATAGTAAGAATGAACTACACTATGGTTAAAATGGTCATGTATTGTCGCCAATGATTTTGTTCCTTTTCTAACATTTAATTTCTCTGGTTTTATTTAATTTCTCTGGTTTTATCAACGTTTTGTGGAAATCTTAAAATGTGGAGAACAATTTAGTTCAATTTTCGCACGCAAATACACCTTGATGTAATGCTTTTGGTTATATTAGCATTTGTGAATTTCTCTTATATAAACTGTTTCCCTTGTTCAAAGGCCGATAAAGTCGTTTTGTCCTTATAGTTAAGTGATTCATCTAAAAAATGGGTATCTTTTCATGAAAGAAGGCTAGGGTCAATTCTAAAAAATTCTAAAATTAATGAAATGTGAGGAGTTTTTGTATCTTGACCACAAACTAATATAGCGTTCAAAAATAGAAGATGTATTTCAACACTTTATTTTAAAAACATACAATAATTTCTACTTCAAGTCGAGTCTGAATTTGGAAATTTAAGTTTTTAAAGCACTTTGATAGCTCGTGAAGAAAATGAAAATGAGTTTACTGGGAAATGTAAACTGTAGGTATTTTCTACAATTTAGATAAAAGCAATGTTTTTCGAATTTCTCACAATTTCAAAACCAAACTAAAATTTTATTTAAAAAAATGACAAATCATTTTTTTTTACCAAATCCAAAGCATGCTTAGATTATTTAATATTTTAAAATAACAAGTAAATAAAATAGAGGTGTTGGGAGGGTAGTTCCCACAAAACGAAGGACTTTCAGTAAAAGTTTGTGATAGTAATCAAAATGTATCGAATACGCAACCAGAGCTAATATGACTTAGATATTGTTACAGTCTCACAGAAGTGGAATTAAAATGAATTAAAACAAAAATAATATGCATTTAAAGTGAAATAAAGCCTTTAAGTTTGTTGAATTTCAATCAAAACTGTGACTTTTGATACAAAAAATTTAGCTTTTTTCTAGCTATTTTTTTTTAGCATTTTTTAGCTTTTTTATACCCTCCACCATAGGGTATATTAACTTTGTCATTCCGTTTGTAACACATCGAAATATTGCTATAAGACCCCATACAGTATATATATTCTGGGTCGTGGTGAAATTCCGTCCGTCCGTCTGTTGAAATCACGCTAACTTCCGAACGAAAAAAGCTATCGACATGAAACTTAGCTCAAATAGTTGTCATTGATGTAGGTCGGATGATATTGCAAATGGGCCATATCGGTCCACTTTTACGTATAGCCCCCATATAAACGGACCCCCAAATTTGGCTTGCGAATCCTCTAAGAGAAGCAAATTTCATCCGATCCGGCTGAAATTTGGTACATGGTGTTAGTATATGGTTTCTAACAACCATTCAAAAATTGGTCCACATCGGTCCATAATTGTATATAGCCCCCATATAAACCGATCCCCCGATGTGGCTTGCGGAGCCTCTAAGAGAAGCAAATTTCATCCGATCCGGCTGAAATTTGGTACATGGTGTCAGCATATGATCTCTAACAACCATGCAAAAATTGGTCCACATCGGTCCATAATTGTATATAGCCCCCATATAAACCGACCCCCGATTTGGCTTGTGGAGACTCTAAGAGAAGCAAATTTCATCCGATCCGGCTGAAATGTGGTACATGGTGTTATTATATGGTCTCCAATAACCATGCAAAAATTGGTCCACAGCGGTCCATAATTATATATAGCCCCCATATAAACCGATCCCCTGATTTGACCTCCGGAGCCCTTGGAAGAACAAAATTCATCCGATTCGGTTGAAATTTGGTACGTGATGTAAGTATATCGTATCCAACAACCATGCCAAAAGTGGTCCATATCAGTCCATAATTATATATAGCCCCCATATAACCCGATCCCCAGATTTGACCTCCGGTGCCTTTTGGAGAAACAAAATTCATCCGATCTGGTTGAAATTTGGTACGCGGTGGTAGTATATGATATTTAACAACCATGCCAAAATTGGTCCATATCAGTCCATATTCATATAAAGCCCCAATATAAACTGATCCCGAGATTTGGTTTTGGTGCCTCTTGAAGGAGCAAATTTCATCCGAGTCAGTTGAAATTTGGTACATTTTGCTAGTATATGACCGTTAACAACCATGCTTAACTAGGTCCATATCGGTCTATAGTTATATATAGCCCTCAGATAAATCGATCCCCAATCACACAAAAATTGGTCCATATCAAGTGCATAATTCTATATAGTCCACATATAAGCGACCCCCGTATTTCAATTCTGGTTCTTTATGTACCGTGCAAAAAGTCCATATCGATTCGTAATTATTTGTAGACTTAACTATACATAACTTTTTTGTATAATATACACCACGTATGGACTAACTCACAATTTAGAAAACGATGTTAAGAAGTTTTAAGATACCACAACCCAAGTAATTCGATTGTGGATGACAGTCTTTCGTAGAAGTTTCTACGCAATCCATGGTGGAGGGTACATAAGATTCGGCCTGGCCGAACTTACGGCCGTATATACTTGTTTTATTGTAGCACAGATGCCAACCCATCTGATTAAACATTTCATGACGGTATTCTAATATATCGCTAATATATTTAAATATGCATGAAGATAAATTGTAAACACAAACCGTTTTTGCCAGCACACCTAATTTTGGGAAGATAAAATATTTAATAACAATAACAAGTAAGTGAGACCAGGCCGAATGTTATGTATTTATCGAAGTTAATCTTAATCTTAAAACTTAAAAAACATAGTCTTAATCCATATGTAGGCAGATAATATGATATAGGTATATATTTAACGCTCTAATGTCCAATCCCGCCTTTAGGCGGGCTTTTCTAAATCAGTAAGCTTTTAGTAAAACATGCCTTAAGACAACAAAAATGGATAAAATAAAAAGAAAACTTAGTTAAAACTGTTCAAGAGGCTTTGCAGCACATACTGAATTTTTCTTGCTTTTGTGTCGTTAATATTGAATATTTAATCAGCTGGCAATAAAATTGGGGCATTAGAGTGTTAAAATATAGTTCTCTTGATCATAATGTTCCATTGCAATGACCAAGTACTGTTTTTAATGCACAATTAGGAGCATATGTCATCATTACTATGGTTGAACAGAGTATCTACGCACATAACCGGATATTCGCATACAATTTCGTTCTCAATTGGGCAGACAAAGTGCATGCAGTGCACACAATTCCCCAAACGGACACACTTAGCAGTAGTACACGCACAGCACACATAAGTATTCTCTCGTACACGCTTAGCCCCATACGCTCTGCTCTCTCATTCGTTGTTGACAACATGAATGCATGCATGCATGCCTGCCTGGCATATATGTTTGTATGGATAATGATGTGTTGCACTCTGCAAGTAAGTGGGGGTGTATATGGGCGTGTGTGTGTGTGTGCATATCCATATGCATATTAGAATGATGCGACTGGTGTACTACAAGATTAAGTTTTACACATAATCTAAGCATGCTACTTCTTGCTGTTACTCTTCTGGGAAAGCAATCAGCAGGTGTGCTGCAGTTTCTAATGGACTGCAATGACACATGTGACCAGTGGCAATGTCCTGTAAAATTTAACAATATCATAGTGTATGCATATTCATATATAAGTCTAAAACTTTTGTATATATATAGAGAGAGAGAGAGAGAGAGAGATTGGTGAAGTAAGTACGAGTTGTATGCTAAAGTGTGTGCATGCAAATGCCTGCACATAACATAAAAGGCGATTTCCTGAAGTTATGCGACAAAGGACATTATACATGTGCAAATGCATGTTCTTATGCACAAACATTTGTTGGCGCCACACATACACACACACGCACATTCACACAATTGGGATCACTTTCCGTTGCGATTTGATGCAATATGACATTGTTGGTCACTGTTACTTGTTTCCGTTTCCCATTACGCTTGACTAGGATATGATTATGTGCGTGCAAAAAAAATTTTAGTACTAACGATGAGGATCGTACGTTCTGCCCCTTTGTTCGTGTGACTTATTAAAGTGTATTAAAAATTAACCATTGTGGAAAATGTGTTGATTTTGCTATGCTGGTAATTTGATTTAGACATGCATTTACTTTCTATAGTAGTAGGTGTAGGGAGTACAAAATTATTGTTAATGCATTTTTAATATCAAAATTTCAATCGGCCTCTTAATATCTTGCTGCCCACAAAACATAAAATGTTTTATGGGAAAACGTAACTACCTCCTTCGAAAATTTAACTTAATTATCCTCCCATTTTTGAGATTTCCAAAATAATTGTTCGTAATTTGTCCAGCTTAAAAATTGTAAATACAGAAGAAAACAAAATCTGTTTATACCATGCGCCACACTGTGGAGCAGGGTATTATAAGTTAGTGCATATGTTTGCAATACCCAGAAGGGGACGAGATAGACATATGCTGCCTTCGGCAATATAGCTCAGGGCCGACCTCTGAGTCGATCTAGCCCTGTCCGTCTGTCTGTGAACACATTTTTTTTAAATCAAAGTCTAAGTTGCAATTTTAGTCCAATGGACTTCAAATTTAGCACAACTATGTATTTTGGGTCGTATTGCTTTTGGAAGAAATCGGTTCAGTTTTAGATATAGCTCATATCTATATCTTTCGATCGATATGATTTACCTTAAATTTTGCACAAGGAGTGCAATTGATAGTGTCGTAAAGTGTGCCAAATCTGGTTGAAATCGGATCAGATTTAGATATAGCTCCCATATATATCTTTTGCCCGATATGCACTTATATGGTCCCAGAAGCCAGAGTTTTGCTTTAAATTTTGCACAGTGTGTAGAATTAATATGGTAGCAAAGCATGCCAAATTTGGTTGAAATCGGTTCAGATTTAAATATCGCCACTGTTAAATCGAAAACTTGTAAGAATGACTTAAATTTTCTTCTACTTCTAATACATAGCTACACAGAAAAAAATATCACCAAAATATTCCCAATTAAAACGTTTTATTGAAGTTGAAAACTTTTTCAATTAAAAAATTAATTGATACTATTAGAATTTTTAATCAAACTAGAAATATTAAGTCTATCAAATCAATGATTGAATTTTTTTTTTAAATTTTCAATAAAAAAATTAATTTCAATAAAAAAATTAATTGATGTTAATCAAACTCGGAGGAGCAAGGCAGTTAAAAAATTATGGATATTTTTTTTTTCAAAATTCTCAATTAAAAATTTTTTTGAAACTATAAAATTTTGAATCCAACAAAAAAGGATTAAAAATAGTTATAGAAAGTGATTGAAATATAGTATAGCGATTAAGAATAGTTTAGTTTTTAATTATAAATGAAATTAATGAAATCAGTTAATTTTTTGATCAAGATTTTTTTTGATTCTCAATTAAAACTGTCATTTTCGTGATTGAAGACATTTCAATTAAAAAATTAATTTGATCCATCAATTTTGCGATTGAATCTGAAAAAAAAAATTTGTGTGTATCGACAGATAAATCATTAATATGATTTTGCAAAGTTGCCACAGGGGCTTAGCCGACTGAAATTTTATGTTAAGTCTACAGTTTTTTAGAAGTCTAACAAATTTTGCCAAGAACGAGTCAGATTTAAATGTATGTATACGGGAACAAAAACCTTTATATATATCACCCAACACATTTGACGGATTTGATAGAGTATTAAAAACGTGGATCAACAAAGTGGTGCAGGGTATAAAAAAATCGGACCCACCCTTACTTGTTATACCCACCACCATAGAATGGTGACGGTGTATAATAAGTTTGTCATTCCATTTGTAGCACATCGAAATATCGATTTTCGACTATATAAACTATATATATTCTTGATCAGGGAGAAATTCTAAGACGATATAAGCATGTCCGTCTGTCTGTCTATTGTAATCACGCTACAGTCTTCAAAAATGGAGCAATCGTGCTGAAATTATGCACGAACTTGTCTTTTGTCTGCAGGCAGGTCGAAGTTCGAAGATGGTCTATATCGGTCCAGGTTTTGATATAGTCCCCATATAAACCGACCTCCCGATTTGGGGTCTTGGGCTTATAGAAACCGTATTTTTTATCCAATTTTCTTGAAATTGGAAATCTAGAGGTACTTTACGACCAAAAACAGGTGCGCTAAAAATGGTGAGTATCGATCAATGTTTTGGTATAGATCCCATATAAACCGATCTCCCGATTTTACTTCTTGGGCTTCTAGAATTCTTAGTATTTATCTAATTTGCCTGAAATAAGAAATCTAGAGGTGATTTAAAACCATAAGGAGGTGTGTCAAAAATGTTGAGTATCGATGCATGTTTTGGTATAGCCCCATATAGACCGATCTCCCGATTTTATTTCTTGGGCTTATAGAAATCATACTTATCCAATTGACCTGAAATTGGAAATCTAGAGGTATTGTAGGACCATAAAGAGGTGCGCCGAAAATTGTGAGTATCGGTCAATCTTTTAGTATAGCCCGATCTCCCGATTTCACTTCTTGAGGGTATAGAAGACGCCTTGCCCATGAAAATTGCTTGAAACTGAATGTAAAATTTGCAGGTTTTACTTTTCGTAGTCATTTAACCATTGTGTATGTGATAACACCGGATGCGATACCAGCGTGATAAGGTCCCGTGGGACCTATAATAAAAAATGAATGGTAGAGAGGTTATCCCTACGATATTTTTCGATTATTTACTATGGGTGGAGTCTTCTACGACTCACAAATTGCATATATAGATATTTGTTTGTAAATAAAGAGTTTTTTTATTTTTAATAGAATACAGATAATGGTTAAATTTTTGATTAGTATTCTAGAGGCCCTGATGTTTGTCACAGGCGTGGTACCTATAAGTATCCTTATACGTACCAAGCAACAATATATTGTTTTAGAAGTTGAATGTTCTGAACAAACTGGATGTTTGAAGGAGAAACAAACCGATTTTTTGTAGTAACGGTCGTTTTGTTCGCAGTATTATGTGCAATAGTTGCTTCAAACGTGGTCAAAATTGAGGAACATTTTGCCAAATTCCAGGAGCCTATGGGTTTGGATATGTATAGAAATATAAAAACTTAGATCGACCATGATTTCTATGAAGTTCAAATAACTTTTTTTCCACTTATAGTTTCGCTATATATATCCACTATCCTCGGAACACATAAAACTATGTACTATGAAGCAATGAAACCAATGGAAACTTCAAAAATGACAAGTTCTTCTAAATAACGGTATTTTCTGAAAGTATGTTGTTGTTATTAATTGTTCCAAATACAAAAATCGCATTATCTTTATGCAACTTAGTGGTAGGTCCCAATGGACCTCATCACGCAGAATCGCACTAAACTTTTTAAAATACCTATAAAAACCAATTTAATGATTCAATCACATAAAAATTTACAGTTTTCAACTTAAAACACTTTAATACAAGAAGTCATAAACCATCACGCTGCAAATCATGCAAAAGATAAAGTTATGTAGGAATAAAAATCAAAAAAGTCCAGCGGGACCACATCACGCACAGAAGGGTTAAATAATGGGCGTGAAAATCTACAGATTTTACATTTCAAATCAAGACGTTATTTCATCATTTTCTTGCAAACTTACAAGAGATGTTAATGATTCTTCTAAAACTCAAACAAAAATTGTTCTTATAAATCCAGAATCTGATATAGTCTTCATAGGTAAAATCTTTAATATTTGGGAAGTGTATTGGTTGAACTGCTCTGCTTGGGAGAATGTCTGTCATCAAACCCTCCTGAAATTTCAAAGGAAACTATAATATTTGAGGAAATTATAATATTTGCGTATTTAAGATTCTGCCCGGCCGAACTTACTGCTGTATATACTTGTTTTCTTTTCTGTTGGTTGAAGTAAAAAACACTCGAAGCCGTTTGGGACATATGCAGCGACATTTTTTGACGGTCCAATGTCCATGAAATTTTCCCAACTAATGCCTAAGGTTGTCTCAATCTCACGATAAGTCACATGACGATCCTGCAATATCAGTTGGCGTACAGCAGCATTGGTTTGCGGAACAAGAACTGATTTTGGACGACATTCACGAAATTCGTCTTGGAGTGAACTATGATCTCGAAGTTGTAAAAAACAAGTATAAACGGCCGTAAGTTCGGCCAGGCCGAATCTTATGTACCCTCCACCATGGATTGCGTAGAAACTTCTACGAAAGACTGTCAGCCACAATCGAATTACTTGGGTTGTGATATCTTAAATCGTTTCTAAATTGTGTGTTAGTCCATACGTGGTATACATTAGGCAAAAAAAAGTATGTGTAGGTAAGTCTACAAATAATTACGAATCGATATGGACTTTTGCACGGTACGTAGGGAGCTAGAATTGAAATATCGGGGTCGCTTATAAGGGGATTATATACAAATATTGATATGGACCAATTTTTGTGTGATTGGGGATCGATTTATCTGAAGGCTATATATAACTATAGACCGATATGGACCTAGTTAGGCATGGTTGTTAACGGCCATATACTAGCACAATGTACTAAATTTCAACTGACTCGGACGAAATTTGCCCCTCCTAGAGGCACCAAAACCAAATCTCGGGATCGGTTTATATGGGGGCTATATATGATTATGGACTGATATGGACCACTTTTGGCATGGTTGTTAAATATAATATACTAACCAAGTACAACATTTCAACCAGATCGGATGAATTTTGCTTCTCCAAAAGGCACCGGAGGTCAACTCTGGGGATCGGTTTATATGGGTGCTATATATAATTATGGACTGATATGAACCAATTCCTGCATGGTTGTTGGATACCATATACTAACATCACGTACCAAATTTCAACCGAATCGGATGAATTTTGCTCTTCCAAGGGGCTCCGGAGGTCAAATCTGGGGATCGGTTTATATGGAGGCTATATATAACTATGGACCGATTTCGACCAATTTTTGCATGGCAGTTTGAAGCCATATATTAACACCACGTACCAAATTTCAACTGAATCAGATGAATTTTGGTCTTCCAAGAGGCTCCGGAGGTCAAATCTGGTGATCGGTTTATATGGGGGCTATATATAATTATGGACCGATGTGGACCAACTTTTGCATGGTTGTTAGAGACCATATACTAACACCATGTACCAAATTTCAGCCGGATCGGATGAAATTGCTTCTCTTAGAGGCCTCGCAAGCCAAATCGGGGGATCGGTTTATATGGGGGCTATATATAATTATGGACCGATGTGGACCAATTTTTGCATGGTTGTTAGAGACCATATACTAACACCATGTACCAAATTTCAGCTGGATCGGATGAAATTTGCTTCTCTTAGAGGCCTCGCAAGCCAAATTTGGGGGTCCGTTTATATGGGGGCTATACGTAAAAGTGGACCGATATGGCCCATTTGCAATACCATCCGACCTACATCAATAACAACTACTTGTACCAAGTTTCAAGTCGATAGCTTGTTTCGTTGGGAAGTTAGCGTGGTTTCAACAGATGGACGGACGGACGGACGGACATCCTCAGATCGATTCAGAATTTCACCACGACCCAGAATATATATACTTTATGGGGTCTTAGAGCAATATTTCGATGTGTTACAAACGGAATGACAAAGTTAATATACCCCCCATCCTATGGTGGAGGGTATAATAATCACACGAAAATGTTCACGATTTAATATCATTGATTTTGGCGACTTGAATCTTTTTGTTATTTTTATACCCACCACCATAGAATGATGACGGGGGTATAATAAGTTTGTCATTCCGTTTGCAACACATCGAAATATCGATTTCCGACTATATAAACTATATATATTCTTAATCAGGGAGAAATTCTAAGACGATATAGCCATGTCCGTCTGTCTGGCTGTCTGTTGTAATCACGCTACAGTCTTCAATAATGAAGCAATCGTGCTCAAATTTCGCACAAACCAGTCTTTTGTCTGCAGACAGGTCAAGTTCGAAGATGGGCTATATCGGTCCAAGTTTTGATATAGTCCCCATATAAACCGTCCTCCCGATTTGGGGTCTTGGGCATATAAAAACCTTAGTTTCTATCCAATTTGCCTGAAATTGGAAATCTAGAGGTATTTTATGATCACGAAGAGTTGTGGCAAAGATGGAGACTATCGGTTGATGTTTAGGTATAGCCCCCATATAGACCGATTTCCCGATTTTACTTCTTGGGCTTCTAGAATCCGTAGTTATTATCCAATTTGGTTGAAATTTGAAATCTAGAGGTATTTTAGAACCATAAAGATGTGTGCTAAAAATGGTGAGTATCGGTCCAGGTTTTGGTATATCCCCCATATAGACCGATCTCCCGATTTGGGGTCTCGGGCTTATAGAATCCGTAGTGTTTTTCCAATTTGCCTGAAATTAGAAATCTAGAGGTATTTTAGAACAATAAAGAGGTGTGCCGAAAACGGTGAGTATTGGTCCATGTTTTGGTATAGCCATCAAATAGACCGATCTCCCGATATTACTTTTTGGGCTTCTATAAACCGTAATTGTTGTCCACTTTGCCTGAAATTGAAAATCTGGAGGTTTTTAGGAATACAAATAGGTGTGCAAGAAATGATTTTATTTTTTAGGCTTCTAGAATCCGTAGATTTTATCCAATTTGCCTGAAATGAATCTACAGGTATTTTAGGACCTTAAATATGGGAGCCGAAATTGGCTTTTTACTTCTTGGGCTTTTAGAAACCATAGTTTTTATCAAATTTGCATGAAATTTTAAATCTAGAAGTATTTTAGGAACATAAAGAGGTGTGCGAAAGTGGTGAATATCGGTCAATGTGCACTGATAATGAATTCTGGTAATCATTTAAATAATGGGGGTAAAAATCTACGGATGTTAGATTTTAAATCAAGGCGTTAGTTCATTTTCATTTCATTTTCTTGCACACGATGTTTATGATTCCTCTAAAACTCAAACAAATATGGTTCTTATAAATCCAGAATCTGATCTAATCTTCATAGGTAAAATCTTTGAATTTATCTTCGGGAAGTGTACTGGTTGAACTGATCTGCTTGTCACCAAATCCCCCTGAAATTGTCACAGGAAACTATAATATTTGATTCATGGTGGTAGGTATTTAAGATTCGGCCCGGCCGAACTTACTGCTTTATATACTTGTTTTTTAATTGAATTTTTGGGCGTGTTGAAGTGACATCTCTTTCATTCAATCTTTAGTAAGCTTTTGATGCAATAATTGAAAGCAGGTGAATGTTTCATATTTCCCCTTTTATAGTTTGAAATATTTGCTTCGTTGAAATCTATCGTAAACAGAAATATGGAAACATATCCTTCCTCTGTTGTTGGTATTGTTGTTCATATGACGACCATACATGTGCACGCGCACACACACACTCACACAGCCGCACGCAATAGTCCCCCATTGCATGCATACAATCAGTGTAGATGCAGCCAAGCGAAAGAAAGGAACCACCACCACCTACATCGTACGCGTATTCTGGCTGACCATAATTTATCATAGAAACTTCAACGGGTCTGTTGTTTCAATAAATCTGTTGAGTTGCAAGTAACGTATGTTTCGTTCCTCTTACATAGCCTCGGTTAGTGGTTACTGTTGCAGTAAAATCTATGGGGATTTTTACTATAGTTTGTTTTTCTTTCTTTTGTCACTATATTTACGTAAGTTATTTGAAAATCCATCCAAAATACTTTTTGTTTTTTGCTATATGTAGGAGTATATATAAACTTTTAAGAGTCGTGAATATTGAACTGAAATGTCACGATTGCAACGAGAATACCATTATGGCCGTGTTTAAAAAAAGTGAATAGAATGTTTTTAGGATATACTGTAGAAGCTCGCTTTTACGAACGATATATTGTCAGGCCTTTTCGTTATTAAAAAAATTCGTTAAATCGAAGGTGAATTTAAAATGTTAACTTTTATTGAAAATCGTAGATTTTTACCATATGAGCAAAAATTTATAAGCATTTGGCAAAGTTAAAGTACTACAGAGGCACTTAAAAAAACTGTTGAATTTGATATATCTGATGTATAGATAGGTTGACAATAGGACGCACGTTTCGCTGTCTCATAAGGGGCTATATACACCCATGTCAATAATCGCCTTGATGTGTACCCGGTTTCAAGCAGGGCCAAGCATAAAGGGTGATACGGTCAAAATTTGGTGAATATAAACTTGGCGTATTTGTGTCAATTTTGCATTTAAAAAACACCCCTGAACACCCCTCATTTTGAAGGTGTGTGTGTGTAGAATGTTGCTCCTGTTTTGATTTTGGAATTCACTCTTCAGTTGTCAAAATGCCGTCCAAGCAAGAAAAGCAGCGTATCAAAATTTTTCTCGCGCATCGCGAAAATCCGAGCTACTCGCACGCAAAGCTGGCAAAATCGCTAAAAGTTGCCAAATCAACCGTTACAAATGTAATTAAAGTGTTTGGGGAACGTTTGTCGACAGCCAGGAAGTCTGGATCGGTGGGAAATCGAAAACCTGAAGCCGCTGAGACGACAAAGAGAGTTGCCTGTAGTTTCAAGCGAAACCCTAACCTCTCTCTCCGAGATGCCGCAAATAAGCTGGGTGTATCGTCTACAACCGTGCATCGAGCCAAAAATCGAGCCGGACTATCGACTTACAAGAAGGTAGTGACAGCAAATCGCGATGATAAACAAAATACGACGGCCAAAGCGCGATCCCGAAGGCTGTACACGACGATGCTGACGAAGTTTGACTGCGTGGTAATGGACGACGAAACATACGTCAAAGCCGACTACAAGCAGCTTCCGGGAGAGGAGTTTTATACGGCAAAAGGAAGGGGAAAGGTAGCAGATATTTTCAAGCACATAAAACTGTCAAAGTTCGCAAAGAAATATCTGGTTTGGCAACCCATCTGTACCTGTGGCTTAAAAATCAGCATTTTCATAGCTTCCGGGACTGTCAACCAAGAAATTTACGTGAAAGAGTGTTTGAATAAACGTCTGCTGCCTTTCCTGAAGAAACACGGTTGTTCCCTACTGTTTTGGTCGGAAGGTGAACAAGGTGGCTGTACAAGATCTGATGGCAGGTGTCAAGCTTGATGCCGGGCAATTCGGATTTGGAAAAGCGAAAGCCTAACTGAATATTTTTCCTGAATTTTATACTAATTGAACTTGGAAAAGAAATTTAATGTGATTTTGTAAATAAACGATTTCACCGATTTACACGCGTTTTCCCTTGACCAAATTTTGACCGTATCACCCTTTAGCTAGAGTTCATAGCAACATCCTGCCACCACCATTGTTCACTGATTCCTGTTCAGCATAGATGTACTCTCAACGCTAGATCCCCGTTTCGTTTCGAAAAGTTTTCCAGTAAAGATGCTGACATTCCTGTGTATTTCATAGTTTCTCTTCTGCTATAACAAGGAGGTTCCTTGTCATTGAGCTAAATATAGAATAGATTAGATCTCATTAATACGAGAGAAGTTCACCACCTTTGGTATCACAATAGACTGAGTAGCTGCTTAGACTATTCAGTCCAAATAGCGATCCAACGGAAAATTGGGGCATACTGCCACTAACATACATATCAAAGGACTATGTAGTAACAGTGTTTCAGTTTGTGGCAATTTTTTTTTTTTTAATTTTCATATAATTGATTGATTTCTATACTCTCTTGATTTTAAAATCTTATTAGATCAACATATTCCAAAAGTTTTTCCTTTCTGATGCGATTGGAATTGGGCTAAAAAAATGCATCCTAAAAGTTTGTCCCCGACTAGTTCATAAGAGCCTGTATAGTCCTATTAAGATCTCCCAAGTCATGTCCTTATTTCAAGTTAAAGTCGTATCTTGCAGTGTAAATTTACCTCGTCAATGGCAAACCTGTGTTACAGTGGTCGTTCCCTTCTGGTCTTGGTCCATTCACACAGTAGTCCTGTACCGGTTCTGGAGTAGATCGATTTCCCGTAGCGGAGCTGCCACTCTATCTATCCTACCTAGCTTTCTTGGTACCCGGCCATTGAATATGTGTTTCCAAACATTTGATTCGATTTAAATACCTTGGGAATGCCGTACTTTGTGGATGTTTCCGAAGGACTTAAACCATTCTTACAATCGTCAAATATTGCTGATGTTTTGTTGTTTATTTTCTTAAGATTATAAGCATTTTCGTTAAATCGAAAGTAAATTTTGTTCAAGAATTTTGACTTTCGTTAAATTGGATTTTCGCTAAGTGGGGTATTCGTTAGATTTAAGTTAATAAGATTCAGCGTTAAGAAATTATGGCCAAATGAAAATTTTGTTTGTTCTCTTTAATGACAATTTCAAATTAAAATTGTATTGGAGTCCGAGAGTAAATCTATTTTTTCGTTAAAGGATAAAATAAATTCTTGCGATTTGCGATTCCGAGTATCGGAACATGGGGGTTAGCGCAATAATCTTGATTTATATATTTATATATTTTTTTGCAAATTCCCCGAACCAAATTTTCCATATTAAAGGCAATAATATGGGTCTGGCCGAAGCATTTAGTTTGTGTTGCGGGACTTTTCAGATAAGGTTACTGTGCGATGTGAATTAAGGGGGGATGAACAAATTTTTGAAATGGATGATCCGGTTAGGTTTTAGCCACACCGTCAGCTATAAAAGTACTATAATGGAGTACCTACCCGTTCGGTCGCTAAAAAACAGAATGAGTTTGACGAACTGTAATGTGATTGTATGTCGATTTTAGATGAGTTACTAGTAGGAGCCTCGAACGTGACTAACATGGAGAATAGAGAGTATAAAGAATTCCCGACCCCGTATTGACATATTGCCAAATCAAGCTGTGGGATATAGTGAGCAGTTCAAAAGATCGATGGTGTTCTCCTGGTAGCTGTGTTTGGTAAAAGTTTATTCTATGTTCATTAATAAAGAACAACAATCTTAATTAAACAATATGATTGCGAGAATTTAAAATGCATTTGTGCTTTAACTTTGTACACCTAATACAAACAATATAAAAAAAAATTGTAGACAACTACAGTTTGTAAGCCCAACTTGCATACGCACGTAGCTGTTATTGTTATCAATAGCACAAGCAACGCAAACAATCAAGCAATTATATTTAAAAAAGTATAGTTTTCGGCGCCCACGAGTCGATGTAAAAAAACTTTATTTGACAGAAACAGACCTTTAGTTTGCCACCGTGGATCAATGGTTAGCGCGCTTGCCGTGCATACAATGCGTCCTTGGTTCAATCCCTGCTTCAACTGAACACCAAAAAGTTGTTATACCCTCCACCATAGGATGGGAGTATATTAACTTTGTCATTCCGTTTGTAACACATCGAAATATTGTTCTAAGACCCCATAAAGTATATATATTCTGAGTCGTGGTGAAATTCTGAGTCGATCAGAGCATGTCCGTCCGTCTGTTGAAATCACGCTAACTTCCGAACGAAACAAGCTATCGGCTTGAAACTTGGCACAAGTAGTTGTTATTGATGTAGGTCGGATGGTAGTGCAAATGGGCCATATCGGTCCACTTTTACGTATAGCCCCCATATAAACGGACTTCCAAATTTGGCTTGCAGACCCTCTAAGAGAAGCAAATTTCATCCGATCCTGCTGAAATATGGTACATGGTGTTAGTATATGGTCTCTAACAACCATGCAAAAATTGGTCCACATCGGTCCATAATTATATATAGCCCCCATATAAACCGTTCCCCAGATTTGGCTTGCGGAGCCACTAAGAGAAGCAAGCCGATCCGGTTGAAATTTGGAACAGATTTTGACCTCCGGATCCTCTTAGAGAAGCAAAATTCATCCGATCCGGTTCAAATTGGGAACGTGGTATATGGCCACTAACAACTATACCAAAATTGGTCGAGCCAAAAAAATTCTACCAAAATTTTATTTCTATAGAAAATTTTGTCAAAATTTTATTTCTATAGAAAATTTTGTTAAAATTTTATTTCTAAAGAAAATTTTGTTAAAATTTCATTTCTATAGAACATTTTGTCAAAGCTTTATTTCTATAGAAAATTTTGTTAAAATTTTATTTCTATAGAACATTTTGTCAAAATTTTATTTCTATGGAAGATTTTGTTAACATTTTATTTCTATAGAAAATTTTGTTAATTTAATATATACCACATATGGACTTACTTACAATTTAGAAGACGGTGTTAGGAGATTTTAAGATACCTTGCCCTCGGCAAGCGTTACCGCAACTCAAATATTTCGATTGTGGATGGCAGTGTTTAGAAGAAGTTTCTACGCAATCCATGGTGGGTACATAAGCTTCGGCCTGGCCGAACTTACGGCCGTATATACTTGTTTTTAATATATATTCCAAAAATGTTCGGAAGTTTCCGAAAAGATGTTCAACATTACATAAAAAGGACAGTGCTTAACATAAACGAAATGGATTGCGTTTTTGAATCAAAAATTAGTTTCTCTATTGCAACAATATTCACGCTTCTTATAATTAATATACCGTGAGAACATAGTGATTTGTATATCCAAACACTTACCACTGATTTCTGACCGGCTCATTGCCATAAAAACAATGTGCAGAATTTCTTCTGGATTTCCTCCTTAAATTACGACCCACTCCAGTGTATGAGTAAAAAAAAATATATTTTTAAAATGACTCAAAATTGTTTGTGTCAGTTTGGGTATGTGGTATAAAATATATATCATATATGTCCATGTCCGCTGTTGCATTCTGGTGTAGATTCCCTATTGTTGTTTTTTTTTTTTTGCACTGACGGTTATATCCAGTCAGTGATTCATGATGAAATTCTTGCACGCACCCTGCATATAAAAAACATATGGGACGAATGACCAACCAAGCAGGAATCTTTCATGTTCATGTTTCGAAGAACAAAGAAGATCAGTTCAAAGTTTAAAGTGAAAAAATCAGTGAACAAAATGTTAACACCAATGCTGTTGGCATTATACAGGCGGAAAATAGCGACGAAAGGATATAGGATTCTACATGCATGTGAGATTTGTGATTGTGCGTGCAGGTTCACCAGGAGATGTGGGCTGGATTGGTTGTCTTGTTGTGGTCAACCATTTAAACCGATTCAGTTCAACTCTACTGTCCACTACTGCCAGTCATACATTGCAGGCGAATTCGTATGAAATCGAGTGTATGAGAGTGGGTGTGTGTGTTTGTGGGTTTTCAATTAAGTAAAGGTTTAATCAAATTTGGGTTTTTATAGAAAATTTCTTAACTCTTTAATTTTCCTTGCTTTTTTACTTGCACTAACAGCATGTAAAATATAAATTGTAATTTTAAGGACCTACATCAATTAGTTCAATAGCTAAATAAGTTTGTTCTGAGAACTTGATTCTTGAATTGTGACCATAGATATAATAGGCCTTTTTGCCTATTATATCTATAGAAGTGTGAGAAAATATACAAAATGAAATACGGAAAAAATGAATTACAGGCATACAATAGAAAATTTGTCTCAAAATTTCGTATTTTTCGTTTATTGTTAACCCTTAAATGCGCTCTGTATCTTTTAAGATACAACCAGAAAACAATTCCTACATCTTAAAATTTGATGACCGAATTCTACGAAATCAAGTTTGTTGCATTTAAAACATCATAACGCAATTTTAAAAACTAAGTTTTTTCAGAAAACCTATAGAACTTCGGTGTAAACTGAAACAAAATTGAAAGAAAAATGAAATCAAATTTTACCTGAAAATTCAAAAGCCTACAAATTGGAGTATACGAATAATAAATTTTTACCAGAAATAAAAGGATTGTTGGTAAAAAATTTGTATAGCGTAAAAATATCTCTATTCTCTACGCTCTACTATTATCAAATTGTTTATTTGTAAACAAAAACTTAGTTTAATGTGCACTGTATCTTTTGAGATGCAACCAAAATTTTTGTAAAAAACACGCAAACAAAATTTAGAAAAAAATGTGCTATGCAGATGTTCTTTTTACCATTTTGCATAATATATATATTTTTTGGAGGAATTGGTCTTTTTGTGCATTTAAGGGTTAAATATACTTTATAAAAATAAATTATTTAGATTAAAGCCTCTAATGCCCAAACCCGCCTTTAGGCGGGCTTCGTTAAATCAGGAAGCTTTTAGTAAAACACACCTTAAAACAACAAAGATGGATAAAATAACAAGTATCTACGGCCGTAAGTTCGGCCAGGCCGAATCTTATGTACCCTCCACCATGGATGGCGTAGAAACTACATTGAAAGACTGTCATCCACAATCGAATTACGTACTTGGGTTGCGGTACCAAATTTCAGCCGGATCGGATGAAATTTGCTTCTCTTAGAGGCTCTGCAAGCCAAATCGGGGGATCGGTTTATATGGGGGCTATATATAATTATGGACCAATGTAGACCAATTTTTGCATGGGTATTTGATGTCATATTTTAACACCACGTACACTGAAAAAATTTTGACGAAAATTTTTCCAATTAAACTCTTAATTGAATTTTAAAAAAATATTCAATTAAAAATTTAATTGATTCAACAAATTTTTTAATTGAAACAAAAATCAATCACACAAATTAGTAGTATCAAAAAATTTTTTAATTGGATCAATCAATTTTTTAATTGCCTGACAATTAATTTTTTAATTGATACTATCATTTCTGTGATAGGAGACATTTCAATTAAAAAATTAATTGGATCAATTAATTTCGTGATTGAATCAGAAAAAAAATTTTTTGTGTGTACCAAATTTCAACTGAATCAGATGAATTTTTCTTTTCCAAGAGGCTCCGGAGGTCAAATCTGATGATCGGTTTATATAAGGGCTATATATAATTATGGACCGATGTGGACCAAGTTTTGCATGGTTATTTGTTTCTCTTAGAGACTCGGCAAGCCAAATCGGGGGATCGATTTTTGGACCAATTTTTGCATAGTTGTTAGAGACCATATTCGAACACCTTGTACCAAATTTCAGCCGGATCGGATGAAATTTGCTTCTCTTAGAGGATCCACAAACCAAATTTGGGGTCCGTTTATATGGGGGCTATACGTAAAAGTGGACCGATATGGCCCATTTGCAATACCATCTGACCTACATCAATAACACTACTTGTGCCAAAGTTCAAGTCGATAGCTTGTTTCGTTCGGAAGCTAGCGTGATTTCAACAGACGGTCGGACATGCTCAGATCGACTCAGAATTTCACCACGACCCAGAATAAATATACTTTATGAGGTCTTAGAGCAATATTTCGATATGTTACAAACGGAATCACGAAGTTAATATACCCCCATCCTATGGTGGAGGGTATAAAAATATAACTTAGTTAAAACTGTTCAAGAGTCTTTGCAGCATATACTGAATTTTATCGTATACATTTTTCTTGTTTCGTTTTCTTGATTTTTTATCGTTAATATTGCATATTTAATCAGCTGGCTAAACAATTGGGGCATTAGAGGGTTAAAGCCTCTAACTTAAAATAACATCAAGGAATACACCGGAACTAAGTGGGATAATAGAGTTTGCTGTCGTTTTTCAATGTCCTCCTAAGTGGTCATCGGTTGTCAAAGGGTTAATGCGGTCCTACTAGGCATATATTTGACCAAAATGGGTGTCAAATTTTTTCCGATGATAATTTTCGAAATAATTGAAATTTGTTGTTGGTTTACTGTATTGGCGAAATGTGTGACCGTAGTGGTTATAGACATTTACAAAATTCCCATTGTGTAATAATATTTCAATGAGTATTTTCGCTATTTTATGCCAAAGTTTTTTTTTCGATGTTTGATAGTAACTCTTTAACTGGTTAGACTTTAATAAGCTATAAATTCACAAACTCACAAACAACAGAAATGGAAGAACTTATTAGAACCCTCCAATTACTGTCTGTTTCAGAATACGAGTTGGTGTTGATCTCTCCGTTTCTTTGTTTGTTCGTGAATGAGAATCCTGCATTGGGACCTTATGAAATATTTGCTATATCCACATGTCTGTATAAGGTTCCCCAAGTTTCTCGCATGTGGAATGCATTTGAGGGACATGTGAGCTTTTTACATGGGTTATACATTTGTGAGATGGTTATGGAGTCCTTTTGTTTATTTTGATATGGGAATTTCAAGTTAAACAGCATTCAACACTCGTAGCATTACACGCGGGATAAATTAAACGTATTTAAGTAATTTAATATTTGTCAAAAACCAACACGAACATTCTCATCCAAAGGATGAAACTTTTTCATGGAAGATTTTGAGATATTATTTAATTGTATATGGATAATATAAACTTTTACAAAGGAAAATGAAGGGACCTGAACACGATATACATCATCTCCGACGAGGGGTTTCATTTTATATTTAGGGATTAGAGAACAAAAACAAATATTAATTGTGGAAAATCGGCCTATTGTTTTGCAAAAAATGTTCCATTAAGATCTGTATGCATTTGCATGCGTTTGATCCAATTGTGGAAGCACTTCTGCCACTCAAAATAAGGTATCTCCAAACTATGTTATTCATTCGGAACGTATCAATCGCTTCTTCATGGGTCGAACGGTCGACTGCTGTTTACTTTCGGGCTCAAACGCGTAAATTCAAAATTCATCACCTGTGACGAATTTGAGGTTGCCTAAATCCGACGATAGCAAAAGCAAAAAACGCAAGCCAGGTGGCTAAGCAAATCAAGCGCAATTTTGGTTTTTCTATGTTTACCCGTAATTTCGATAAAATTATTAATATTTTCGAAGAGTACGCACACTGAAAAAAATATTGTCGTGAGGTCAAAGATTTCATGTCTTTAAAATACGAATACAAATTTTGCTTAGCATAGAAGACGCATTTCTCTAAAATAAAGTAATTTTCCTTGTCCAAAAGTCGATAAAATTTTCAATGAAGTCGTATTGTCCTTATAATTAAGTGATTTGACTTAAAAATGGGTATCTTAACATGAAAGAAAAAATTTATAGGTTAAGGCCAACTTGACTTTAATAATTCAGAATTCTTTAAATTTAATGAAATTGTCTTTAAATTTGTTGTCTTTTTGCATCTTGACTACAAAGCAAAAAATCGTTCAAATATACACCCAGAAAAAAGTGCCTTCGAAACTAAAGGAAAAAATTTCATCAATATAGTTTATCCATTTTATTTCCATTAAGGTAAATTTTTGTGAAAAATAATAAAATTTACTCGTTTCAGTAAAAAAATCCTAAACTGTAAGCAGTTAGGAATAGTTCATTAACTAGAATAAGGCATGGAATTTTACTCATACTATTTTCTTCGCTGGGTATAAGAATTTACTACTGAAAAAGAAAATTTTATTCACCGATAACAAAGCATTCGTAAAAATAAACAAAAACCGAACTAAAACCAAGTTTCCTCAAAATTAGTAAAATTTCTTATAAAATGATAATTGCGACTTCCTTTATAATAGAAAGTTTTTCATACATACGAACAACACTTGGCATAGAAAAATATTTTAGTTCATTCGTACTAAGAAGTATGCAATCCTTTCAAAACTTAAGGAAACACACTTGTTAGAATATAGGAAATTTTCCTAAATTTCTATTGTCTACCTGTAATCGATACCTGTCATCGTAATCGATGTGTTTGCGCGTGGGTGTAATCGATATATTTGCGCGTCGGTTGTATTTTTAGTTGGAATCGCGTTGTTTTGGTATACGGAGAGATTGTTAAAAAATAATATGGTAAAATAATATAATAAATAACAAATAAAATATATAAAATATTTGTTATTTTAAATTAGTGAGAAAAATTTTCGTTTTTTTTAAATAAATCTATCAATGTTCGTGATAGTGTATAAAGAAAGAAAACACCAGCAGAATAACAACCCTTTCATTTGTCTTTATTTTGGAATTTTCAATTATAAGGTAATATTCAGTGACGCTAACCTTTTGCAACAAAAATGTTTTATGATTTTTTATATTTGTAGGTATTGAAATTGTAAAAGGAGGACAAAATCGTTAGGCAGCAACTTATTAAAAGTGAAAAGTACAAGAAGAAGAAAAAGTGCGTTTTACAGTTGATAATATCACACGGAATTGGAAATAGTGGAATAATAAACTAATATTTCAAAGAGATTCGATGCTGTTGATTCTTAATAAATATATTCAATATATTAATAAAACATGTCTTTTATTGAAGATAAAATTGCTTATAGAAATAAATAAAATTGTATTTAAAAACGAAGGTAAGCAGTTCTAATTATGAAGTAAAAGTTTTACCACAAATGTGTAAGATTTGTCGAAATGAATGAAAAAATTTCAATAAAATCATTCCATATATGAATTCAAATTAGTTAAATTTTTTCATTCTGTAGTATAGTGGTATATAAATATAGGAAAATGTTAACTAATATATGGAATGCATTATTCCTAATTTCTACGAAAATCACATCGTTCAAACAAATAAAAATGTCTTTGGCGCTATACGAAGTTCAACTTTCTTCACAATGAGTTCATTTTAACTTAAAGAAAGGGTCACTTTTTTCTGGGTGTAGGACATGTTTTTCAAAACTTTATTTTAAAAAAGTTTTTTACTTCAAACATAGCATAATTTCTACTGGAAGTCGAGTCTAAATTTGGAAAATAAAGTTGCCGTTAACTCGTTTTTAAAGGACTTTGATAGCATATGAAGAAAAAACGCTGAGAAAGCGAAAAATTAAAATTTGCTTCCTAGAAGCAAGTACACAAAACCTAAATTTAAAAGAGAATTGTGTCTTAAAAGTGTCCTTACTTGTATTCTCCGCTTCTTTGGCTCGGAATCAATACCAAATTTTTTAAAGTAAAGAAAAAATCTTTGGAACCGAATATGCTTTTTTTTCAGTGCATAAAAATTGTTTGGGGACGTTTAAGTAAGACTGGAAATAGGGGTCTATGGATGTGTGCTACGTGATCTCGAACCAAATAATCTCATGAACCGATTGTCGATCTGTGAGTCGAGCGGTTGGTGACGATCCATCAAAGGTGGATCCCCTACGACAACGTCAAGCAAAACCCGTCGTGGTAGAATGACAGTGAATAGGCGGAAAAGATAATAATGCCAGAGAAACACCCGATAACTACACTTCCTTTATGGATTTTGGTATTGATTCCGAGCCAAAGATGCGGCTTCTTAAAAAAAAAAAACACATATCTAAGTAGGATCACTAAAATTAAAATTAGGATACAGATCTCATTTATCGAAACAAGCTATCGACTTGAAACTTGCCACAAGTAGTTGTTATTGATGAAGGTCGGATGGTATTGAAAATGGGCCATATCGGTCCACTTTTACGTATAGCCCCCATATAAACCGATCCCCAGATTTGGCTTGCGGAGCCTCTAAGAGAAGCAAATTTCATCCGATTCGGCTGAAATTTGGTACATGGTGTTAGTATATGGTATCTAATGACCCTGCAAAAATGGGTCCGCATCGGTCCATAATTATATATAGCCCCCATATAAACCGATCACCAGATTTGAGCTCCGGAGCCTCTAAGGGAAGCAAATTTCATCCGATCCGGCAGAAATTTGGTACATGGTGTTAGTATATCGTCTCTAATGACCATGCAAAAATTGGTCCACATCGGTCCATAATTATATACAGCCGCCATATAAACCGATCACCAGATTTGACCTCCAGAGCCTCTTGGAAAAGCAAAATTCATCTGATTCATTTGAAATTTGGTACGTTGTGTTAGAATATGGCCTCAAACACCCATGCAAAAATTTGTCGAAATCGGTCCATAATTATACATAGCCCCCATATAAACCGATCCTAAGATTTGACCTCCGGTGCCTTTTGGAGAAGCAAAATTCATTCGATCTGGTTGAAATTTGGTACGTGGTGGTAGTATATGATATTTAACAACCATGCCAAAAGTGGTCCATATCAGTCCATAATCATATATAGCGCCCATATAAACCGATCCCGAGATTTTGTTTTGGAGCCTCTTGGAGGAGGAAATGTTCAATTCTGGTTCTCTCTACGTACCGTGCAAAAGCCCATATTGATTCGTAATTATTTGTAGACTTACCTATACATACTTTTTTTTTAAATATACCAAATATGGACTAACTCACAATTTAGGAAACTATGTTAAGAAGTTTTAAGATACCTTGCCATCGGCAAGTGTTACCGCAACCCAAGTAATTCGATTGTGGATGACAGTCTTTAGTACAAGTTTCTATGCAATCCATGGTGGAGGGTACATAAGATTCGGCCTGGCCGAACTTACCGTCGTATATACTTGTTTTTTTTTTTTTTTGTATGCCATAGAATAGATAATCTATGGTTGTACTTAAAAGATTTTCAATTTTTTTTTCGCTGGATGGTTTACAAAGAATTTGTAAAGGTTTACACATTGGTACTATGTGAATTGTGTGAATGGCCAGCCATTATGCGCTATGTTATATTACCTATATTGTTTCAGTGTGAAATCGCGTTACAAACCATCATGACCCTAATGAATCCATTAATCGAACATTTTGAACTTAAATGCGCGAGTGATGATATACCAAGAAGAGAAACTGATGCACAATTCGTGATGGTCTTGATGAAACAACAACAAAGTCCATTAATAATGGGTCAATGAATTGCTCCGTTTCATTTGTCACTAATTATCCATATCAACGATATTCGCTCGCATCGTACTCGCATCCTGTAGCCAGCCAAGAAGCAGGGGCATCAAGTAACAAAACAAACCTCCAATCGACTGAATATTGCATGCCCTACTAAACACCGAAGGACTCACATGGTGGTATTCATTGATGCTATTGTTCTATTTCCCATGTACGATTTGTTGCTATTAGAATTTCCCATTCGAATGGGAAGATAGATATACTGGGAAAAATTATATAATGTTCATGCAGTGTACACTCTACACTCGGTTTTGTTATAATGAGAATGGTGACCCAAGAATTTTTATTTAGAATGGGGATGGAGGTATAATAATTTCGTCATTCCCTTTTGCTCTAAATCGAAATATATGCACAGGAAAAAAAATTCCTTAATTAAACTAACGCTAAATTTGACTTATCTTTAATGCAAAAAATTATGTTTTTAATGAAATGGCAAGGTATCTTAAAACTTCCTAACACCGTAATATATACCACATAGTCCATACGTGGTATATATTAAACTAAAAAAGGCCGATTAAATACATATATAATTAAGTTTAAAGTTTCTGTAGAAATAAAATTTTGACAAAATAAAATTTTGACAATATTTTCTATAGAAGTAAAATTTTGAAAAAATTTTCTATAGAAATAAAATTGTGTCAAAATTTTCTATAGAAATAAAATTTTGACAAAATTTTCTATAGAAATAAAATTTTGACAAAATTTTCTATAGAAATAACATTCTGACAGTGTTTTCTATAAAAATAAAATCTTGATAGATTATTTTTAGCTCGAGTGGCAACCATGATTATGAACCGATATGGACTAATTTTTGTGTGATTGGGGATCGGCTATATATAACTATAGACCGATATGGACCAATTTTGGCATGGTTATTAGCGGCCTTATACTAACACCACGTTGCAAATGTCAACCGGATCGGATGAATTTTGCTCCTCCAAGAGGCTCCGGAGGACAAATATGGGGATCGATTTATATGGTGGCTATATATAATTATAGACCGATATGGACCAATTCTTGCATGGTTGTTAGAGACCATATACTAACACCACATACCAAACTTCAACTGGGGATCGGCTTATATGGGGGCTATATATAATTATGGGTCGATGTGGACCAATTTTAGCATGGTCATTAGAGAACATATACCAACACCATGTACCAAATTTCAGCGGGATCGGATGAAATTTGCTTCTCTTAGAGGCTCCGCAAGCCAAATCGGGGGATCGGTTTATATGGGGGCTATATATAATTATGGACCGATGTGGATCAATTTTTGCATGGTTATTAGAGGCCATATACTAACAACATGTACCAAATTTCAGCCGGATCGGATGAAATTTGCTTTTCTTAGAGCAATCGCAAGCCAAATTTGGGGGTCCGTTTATATGGGGGCTATACGTAAAAGTGGACTGATATGGACCAATTTTTGCATGGTTATTAGAGGCCATATACTAACAACATGTACCAAATTTCAGCCGGATCGGATGAAATTTGCTTCTCTTAGAGCAATCGCAAGCCAAATTTGGGGGTCCGTTTATATGGGGGCTATACGTAAAAGTGGACCGATATGGCCCATTTGCAATACCGTCCGACCTACATCAATAACAACTACTTGTGCCAAGTTTCAAGTCGATAGCTTTTTTCCTTCGGAAGTTAGCGTGATTTCAACAGACGGACGGACATGCTCAGATCGACTCAGAATTTCGCCACGACCCAGAATATATATACTTTATGGGGTCTTAGAGCAATATTTCGATGTGTTACAAACGGAATGACAAAGGTAATATACCCCCATCCTATGGTTAAGGGTATAAAAAAAAAAAAAACAGAAAAAGGTGCGAAGAACTAAAAAACCTCGTGGAAGTGAGAAAGGTGTCTGGGAAAATTCAATTCGCCAGAAAAGATTGCTTTTTTGGAGTTAGTCTTTATGAAATTGTTTCCTGGAAAAGAATAATCGTTTATCACAAAAAATATATACTTTTCTTCCAAATAAACTTCGTTACATAGAAAAGCAAATGTGAAACAAGCTTTGTTTGTCTAACACTTCGTTTGGGAGAGAGAATTATTTTTTTTGCGTGTAGTTAACCTAGCGTAACCTAACCTAACATAACTAAAGCAAAAGCAAATTTTCGTACGATTCCCAAAAATAGTAAGAATGAAGTGATGTATGGTTAAAATGGCCATGATTTGGCGCCAATGATTGTCTTCTTGACTTTTAGTTAATTTTTCTTCTATGAGAGGGTGTAATCTCTTGAGCTGCAGTTAAAAGTACAATAGGGCATTAAATTTTCTTAGTTTTAACAACGCTTTGTGGATATCTCAAAATGTTGAGTACAATTTAGTTAAATTTTCGCACTGCTTAGTTTATTCTTCCTATAAAACTATGTATTTATTTTTTTTTGTATATTCTTGATGCGGGAGAAATTCTAAGATATAACCATGTCCGTCTGTGTGTTGTAATCACGCTACATCCTTCAATAATAGTTGAGAACCACAAATTACTGTGGCGCCTATGGTGTGTATCGGTCCATATTTTGTTATAGCCCCTATTTTGATCGATATCCCGATTTGACTTCTTGAGCTTCTAGAAACCATAGTCTTTATCCGATTTAGGAGAAATTGGAAATCTGAAGGTATTTTAGGACCACTAATAGATTTCCGGAGAATGGTGTGTATGGCGTCCATATACACCGATGTCGCGATTTGACTTTTGGGCTTCTACACTCAAAAAAAGTTTACTTTGATCCAAAGATTTTGACCTTCCCTTAAGGATTTTGGTATTGATTCCGAGCCAAAGATGCGGCTTCTTTAAAATAAAGAATCCAAATTATAACAAGTACTTCAAAGTAAAAAATGCTTTCTTAATTCAAAAAAAAAAAAAAAAAAAAAAAAAAAACTTTAAACCAAAGACACTAAATCCTCAATATAAGTCTTAGCCTATATTTGAAGCGTTTTTATCTTAAATCTAAAATTTCAATATTTCTGTTAGTTTAAGGACAATTTCTTTAAATCAAAAATGTGTTTCGTTCCTTTGAGGAAATTTAGCCTTTGTGCAAAAACATGGGACTTTAACGGAGGGACGCAAATTTAATGAAAGAAAAATTTGAAGCAAAGATTATAAACTTTATTTTAATAAAAATTTAATTATTTTAAAGAAATTTGTCCTTAATATTTTGTAAATTTCGCATCCTAAAATTAAGGTTGCGTAATCTTTAATATCACGTAAATATTTTTTCAGTGTAGATACTGTAATTTTTATCCTATTTACCTGAAAATGGATATTTAGAGGTATTTCAGATCAAAGACTAGGTGTACCTAATATGTTGTTGTATGGTATAGCCCCCAAATAGGCCGATCTCCGATTTGCCTGAAATTGGAAATCTAGGCCCAAAAAGACCTGTGTCGATCTCCAGATTTAAAGACGCATTGGTCATCCGAATTGCTCAAAAGTAAAAGGAAAATTTCCAGAGATGAGAAGATGAGACACAATGATGGTGAAAAATGGTTCAATTTGGGAGGTATAATTTTCGTATGTAATTTTCATAAGAAATTAATATATATGACCCAAATTGAAGCATTTCATCTGGCCAAATCTTAGTGAGACTATGGAAATGCGTATGATAGTTAGGGTTGTGGGATTAGTAACCGGTATTTTCTTTTCAATAACATAATAATACCAATTCATTATTTTCATATCCAATAACAGGTTGGCTGATAAGTCCCCGGTCTGACACATAGATGGCGTCGTTAGTATTAAATGCATATTATTTTTATATAGTACAAACATTCAAATGATTCGTGTCAAAATTTGACGTCTGTAAGTCAATTAGTTTGTGAGATAGAGCGTCTTTTGTGAAGCAACTTTTGTTATTGTGAAAAAAATGGACAAAAAGGAATTTCGTGTTTTGATAAAATACTGTTTTCTGAAGGGAAAAAATACGGTGGAAGCAAAAACTTGGCTTGATAATGAGTTTCCGGACTCTGTCGCAGGGAAATCAACAATAATTGATTGGTATGCAAAATTCAAGCGTGGTGAAATGAGCACGGAGGACCGTGAACGCCCGAAAGATGTGGTTACCGACGAAAACATCAAAAAAAATCCACAAAATCATTTTGAATGAACGTAAAATGAGGTTGATCGAGATAGCAGAGGCCTTAAAGATATCAAAGGAACGTGTTGGTCATATCATTCATCAATATTTGCATATGCGGAAACTCTGTGCAAAATGGGTGCCGTGCGAGCTCACATGTGACCAAAAACAACAACGTGTTGATGATTCTGAGCGGTATTTGCAGCTGTTAACTCGTAATACACCCGAGTTTTTTCCGCCGATATGTGACAATGGATGAAACATGGCTCCATCACTACACTCCTGAGTCCAATCGACAGTCGGCTGAGTGGACAGCGACCGGTGAACCGTCTCCGAAGCGTGGAAAGACTCAAAAGTCCGCTGGCAAAGTAATGGCCTGTTTTTTGGGAAGCGCATGGAATAATTTTTATCGCTTATCTTGAGAAGGGAAAAACCATCAACAGTGACTATTATATGGCCTTATTGGAGCGCTTGACAAAAAAAAATCCGCTGTGTTTTTCTTTGTTAGACCGGGGACTTATCAGCCAACCTGTTAAGACATAAAACATAAAATTATGGATATAATTGTAAGCTTTGACTGCATATTTTCAAGTAATCCGCTAGGACCAGTAACTTTCAGAGGAAATTATTATATTTGTTTCATTGTTGTGGGTATTCGGCCCGTCTGAACATAGTGTAGTATATACTTGATTTAATTTTAATGGTTAATGGGGAGCTACCGTAGTGCAATGGTTAGCATGTCCACATTGAATACACAAGGTCGTGGGTTCGATTCCTGCTTCGACCGAACACCAAAAAGTTTTGCAGCGGTGGATTATCTCACCTCAGTAATGCTACACTGTTAGAAAAATATGTTTTTCATATGTTCCGATATAAACAAAATGTGTTTCGGGAACAATTTTTAAACACAATATATTTAAGTGCAAACATATAATGTTCCTAAACTAACACTAAATGTTTGGGACACATATGTTAATATGTTACAATATATTATGTTTGGGGCATGAATGTTTCATAAAAATAATATGTGTGAATGTAAACATATATAAATTTACAAATTTCGAGTAAACATATATATGTTGTGATATTTTATTCAGAGATCGACAGAGAGAGAGAGAGAGAGAGAGTATAGAGAAAAAAATCGGGAGGGTTGACGAAAGATATCAACATAACACAGCGAGAGAATCAAAAGAGAGCAATTTCTGTGAAACCGCTTGTATGTTGTTTCGGAAAACTGTTTTATGATATGCTTAAGTCTAAATATTATTTAATTTGAATATTAGAATTAGTATTCTGAGTAAAGAGAAAAACAGCATGTGTTTTCGCCTTGAGAGCAGCATTTGATGTAAGTTTGGACATGTGTTTTGTTCGTTAAAAGAAATCGATACGTACGAGGAGTAAGTCAAAATATTCAGGCAAAGGAAATTTAAAAAACGGTTGAAAATATACAAAAATTACAAAGGGATCTTCATAAAAAATAACGAAAGGGCACTATACTCTTTTTAGAGTTGGGACAGAAAAATGAAAAAAGGAGGAAATAGTGAAAAATTAATTAAAAAATTAAAGTAAAATGTATAAAAACAAAGTTTAGTACCTCTTTATGAATAAGTAGTCCAAGAGGAGTTGACGGACACCTTCAAATATAAAAGCGGACATTAAGTTCGAGTTTTGCATCTAATACATTTGAAAAAGTTTATTTTCTTTAAAAAGAATTATTAAAGAAAAGTAAAAGGCAAAACAGGGTCATTTTAGAGCGATAATGCCAACTTAATATCGGCCTTAAAGGTAGAAATAAAATTAAGTGCAAAACACGATCAGTTTTAAGTGCATTTAAAATGGTGTTAAATGCTAGTAAAAAACTATTCACGCTTAAATAAATTTATGTGTATATTACGAAATTATTTATGTATGTTTAAACTCGACTCCACGTTCTTCTTTTGTTAGAGTTTTTGATTTCCTTCCAAAATTTCAAATTTTTTTATACCAAGTTTCATTATAAAAAGTTAATTTAGTATAAATATAAATGTGTAAATTAAAAAAAAATGTTCGGTCGGAGCAGGGATTGAACCCACGACCCTTTGCATGCAAGGCAGACATGCTAACCACTGCACCACGTGGCAAACAAATGTATGTTTATGTTAAATAATGTTATGTTTGCATGGGCTCGTGGGCGCTGAAAACTATGCTATATAAATGTAACTTATAACGATAATTGTCTACTGGTGACTATAACTGCTACGTAGCCCAGTGGATAGTGTGTTGGCTTACAAACTGTATGCTCCTCGGTTCGATTCTCCGTCTAGGCGAAAGGTAAAATTTAAAAAATTTATAAAATTGTGCCAAGAACTAAAAAATATCGTGGAAGTGAAAATTATGTGAGGGAATGAGCACAATCATCTTTGGGGAAAATTCTTCCAAGCATATACAATTTTTGGGCTCAAAATGCTTCCAAACATATAATATGTTCACATAAAACAAACATATTAATGTTTCGGCAGTATCGAATAATATATGTGCTTCCTGCAAAATATGTTTGGAACATATGTTAGAGAAGCGATTTTTTTTGAGGGTGTAGTGACATTTCTCTAAATGGTTTCATTGCAATATGAAACGCCGTTCGGACTCGGCTATAAAAAGGAGGTCCCTTGTCATAGAGCTTAACATGGAATCGGGCAGCACTCAGTGATAAAAGAGAAGTTCACCAATGTGGTATCACAATGGACTGAATAGTCTAAGTGAGCCTGATACATTGGGATGCCACCTAACCTAACCTTTAATGGCTTCTAATTTTATACGATTATTATCAAAATGTATATTCTTCGAATTTTATCATAAATAGCCATTTATGGCTATAGCCATTTATGACACAATTTTTAAACACAATATATTTAAGTGCAAACATGTAATGTTCCTAAACTAACACAAAATGTTTGGGACACATATGTTAATATGTTAGAATATATTATGTTTGGGGCATGAATGTTTCATAAAAATAATATGTGTGAATGTAAACATATATAAATTTACAAATTTCGAGTAAACATATATATGTTGTGATACTTTATTCATAGAGCGACAGAGAGAGTTAGTATAGAGAAAGAAATAGAGATGGAAAACGGGAGGGTTGTTACGTTGAAAGATATCAACATAACGCAGCGAGAGAATGAAATGAGAGCAATTTCTGTGAAACCGCTTGTATGTTGTTTCGGAAACCTTATCATGAAGGCCAAAAATTTAACATGCTTAAGTCTAAATATTATTTAATTTGAATATTAGAATGAGTATTCGGAATAACGAGAATAGACATTCGGAACCAAGAAAATAGACATTTGAAAAAAAAAACAGCATATTTGTATTACAGAAAAAGATGCGAAGAACTCAAAAATTTCGTGGAAGTGAAAATTATGTGAGGGAATGAGCACAATCTTCTTTGAGGAATTCTTCCAAGCATATACTATTTTTGGACTCAAAATGCTTCCAGACATATAATATGCTCACATAAAACAAACATATTAATGTTTCGGCAGTATCCAATAATATATGTGCTTCCTGCAAAATATGTTTGGAATATATGTTAGAGAAGCGATTTTTTTTGAGGGTGTAGGTATTGAAAGAATATTCCGGCTATTATTATTTCACAAAAATCAATTCAATCAAAATTGAAGTCGATTTTCTATCTGGGCAACCCTATTTCTGGCTATTGCAATTGATTTGTATAGTAGTTCCATTTCCGTCCCTTACAAAAATATCATCAATAGTGTAACTCTCTGCTGGTTTAGTACTACCTCATTCATTTCTAAATTATCTACCCCATTTTTGCATTCATCAGATCAGGTTTTGTTCAGCGAAATCCTTTAAGTCCTGTCAAAAGCATCTGTAATAATTTTGCAACATGAAATGCGTGGGAAAGAATTCTCTGCAAACATTGTAGCCTCAGTCGCTGTAGTGATTAGCGTAGCAACATTGGCTTTTTGTATGGTGGCGTAGAGTGATGTACTCCCCCCACCACATTTGCCTTTCTCAATATTGGGTGTGCAATGAGACGGGAAATTGCTTTTAGCCCTCGCGTGCCCCCATAGCCCAACACTGAGCATTGAAACAGCTCGCCATAATTTCTATTTCCAAGGATCGTCATTATCTCTCTCTTATGGTGTGGAGTATTTTTCATTGGCTTTTATAGGCCATAAAAGAAAAGCATTTATGAATTTTTAATAGAGTAAATGGTGAAGCAAAATGGCAACTACACCAGTAGAGGCAACTAAAGCAAAACGTTGGCCAAACCAAATTGTTCTTTGCTGGATTACGCCAACTCTCAGACTTTGTAGGGGCTTAGTTAGGAATAGAAAGGCATAGAATAGAGGAGAAAGAAATCTTAAAGCTTCTATTGTCAGTGGTGGCCAAGTAGCTGAAAGAGTTGTGTTCTAATTCTCTAATACAGGGAATGAAGAGTATTCCAAATCTTCGTATGGGTTAGAGGGTGTGTGTGTGTGAGGACGTTTTAAGGGTTTATCCAAGAACGAACCAAAGTCCTTTCCTGAAAATTGCCAACCCATCATAGAGCAAGGTATATATGGCTGATGGTGCTTACAAAATGATCATTAGCATACTTAAGGGATTGTAGCTATTCTCTATTCAAAGTCATTGCCTATTTTTAGGCTGTAGACAAACATTCGAATTTTGGTATTCGAGCGACACATCATATGTACTTGCAAAACACTTTTGCAATTCCGAACAGTCATTGCCATACATTTTTCGTATTTGCAGAAAAAGTAAACTACCATGATGGTTATTATTATGAGGGAGTAGGGATAATTTTGGGTAAATACTCGTATGGTTTTTCTCCTCGAGTTTCTGTTTAGCTCGAGGGAATGTACAAAAACTTCTAACTACTTTGTAATAATTTCATATAAAGTTACATTATTATTTGTGAACCCTACATAACTTATTTATCCATCTTCGTTTCTTATTTATTTCATTGTTTCTTCAAGGGATAACGTGAAGCAGTTGCTTAATCATCAAATCCTTTTACGGATTATTGGCATGGACAGTTATGAAGATTTACAGCCAGAGTACTGAAGCAGTTTTGAATATTCCTTCATATGCCCTTGCAGGATTATTGTATTAGATTTTCAAGTAGATGAACTTGTCAATAAGGTCTTTAAATATGGAAACCAACATTTTGAAACAAATGATAGAAATATTATGAGAATCTAGAAATGGCCGTAAGTTCGGCCAGGCCGAAGCTTATGTATCCTCCACCATGGATTGCGTAGAAACTTCTTCTAAAGACTGTCATCCACAATCGAATTACTTGGGTTGCGGTAACGCTTGCCGATGGCAAGGTAACTTAAAACCTTCTAGCACCGTCTTCTATATTATAAGTAAGTTCATACGTGGTATATATTAAATTAAAAAAGGCCGATTTAATACGTATATAATTCAGTTTGACAAAATTTTCTATAGAAACAAAAATTTTGACAAAATTTTCTACTGAAATAAAATTTTGACTAAATTTTCTATAGAAATAAAGTTTTGACAAAATTTTCTATAGAAATAAAATTTTAACAAAATTTTCTATAGAAATAAAATTTTGAGAAAATTTTCTATAGAAATAAAATTTTGGTAGATTATTTTTGGCTCGAGTGGCAACCATCATTATGAACCGATATGGACAAATTTTTGTGTGATTGGGGATCGGTTATATGCATGGTTGTTAGCGGCCATATACGGCCATATCGGTTTATATGGGGGCTATATATAATAATGGACCGATATGGACCAATTCTGGAACCGTTGTTAGAGACCATATGCTAACACCATGTTCCAAATTTCAACCGCAAGCCAAATCTGGGGATCGGTTTATATGGGGGCTATATATAATTGTGAACCGCTGTGCACAATTTTTGGCATGGTTGTCAGCAGCCGTATACTAACACCACGTTGCAAATTTGAACCAGATTGGATGCCTTTGCTTCTCTTTGAGGCTCCGCAAGCCAAATCTGGGTTTATATGGGGCTATATATAATTATGGACCGATGTGGACCAATTTGGGTATGGTTATTAAATACCAAATATCAACGCCAAGTACCAAATTTCAGCCAGATCGGATGAAATATGCTTCTCTTAGTGGCTCCGTAAGCCAAATCTGGGGTCCGTTTATATGGGGCTATACGCAAAAGTGGACCGATATGGCCTATTTGTAATACCATCCGACCTACATCAATAACAACTACTTGTGCAAAGTTTCAAGTCCATAGCTTGTTTCGTTCGGAAGTTAGCGTGATTTCAACAGACGGACGGACGGACATGCTTAGATCGACTCAGAATTTCACCACGACCCAGAATATATATATACTTTATGGGGTCTTAGACCAATATTTCGATGTGTTACAAACGGAATGACAATGTTAATATACCCCCCATCATATGGTGGAGGGTATAAAAACAAATAAAACAAGACGATTATTTAAAATTAAAAACAAAGAAATAAAAACAAGTATATATGGCAGTAAATTCGGCCAGGCCGAATCTTATGTACCCTCCACCATGGATTGCGTTGAAACTTCTACGAAAGACTGTCATCCACAATCGAATTACTTGGGTTGTGGTATCTTAAAACTTCTTAACATTGTTTTCTAAATTGTGAGTTAGTCCATACGTGGTATATATTAGACAAAAAAATTATGTATAGGTAAGTCCACAAATAATTACGAATCGATATGGACTTTTGCACGGTATGTAGAGAGCCAGAATTGAAATAGGGGGGTCGCTTATATGGGGGCTATATTATATACAATTATGAACTTGATATAGACCAATTTTTGTGTGATTGGGGATCGATTTATCTGAGGGCTATAGACCGATATGGACCTAGTTGGGCATGGTTTTTAACAGCCATATAATAGCACAATGTACCAAATTTCAACTGATTGGATGAAATTTGCTCCTCCAAGAGACTCCAAAACCAAATCTCGGGATCGGTTTATATGGGGGTTATATATAATTATGGACTGATATGGACCACTTTTGGCATGGCTGTTAAATATCATACACTACCACCACGTACCAAATTTCAACCAGATCGGATGAATTTTTCTTCTCCAAAAGGCACCGGAGGTCAAATCTGGGGATCGGTTTATATGGGGGCTCTATATAATGACGGACTGATATGAACCAATTCCTGCATGGTTGTTGGATATCATATACTAACATCACGTACCAAATTTCAACCGATTCGGATGAATTTTGCTTTTCCAAAGGGCTCCGGAAGCCAAATCTGGGGATCGGTTTATATGGGGGCTATATATAATTATGGACCGATGCGGACCAATTTTTGCATAGTTGTTAGAGACCATATGCTAACACCATGTACCAAATTTCAGCCGGATTGGATGAAATTTTCTTCTCTTAGAGTCTCCGCAAGCCAAATCTGGGGCTCGGTTTATATGGGGGCTATATAATTATGGACCGATGTGGACCAATTTTTGCATGGTTGTTAAGGACCATATACAAAGACCATGTACCGAATTTCAGCCGGATCGGAAGAAATTTGCTTCTCTTTGAGGCTCCGAAAGCCAAACCGGGGGATCGGTTTATATGGGGGCTATATAATTATGGACCGATGTGGACCAATTTTTGCATGGTTGTTAAGACCATATACTAACACAATGTACCAAATTTCAGCCGGATCGGACGAAATTTGCTTCTCTTAGAGGGTCTACAAGCCAAATTTGGGGGTCCGTTTATATGGGGGCTATACGTAAAAGTGGACCGATATGGCCCATTTGCAATACCATCCGACCTACATCAATAACAACTACTTGTGCCAAGTTTCAAGTCGATAGCTTGTTTCGTTCGGAAGTTAACGTGATTTCAACAGACGGACGGACGGACATGCTTAGATCGACTCGGAATTTCACCACAACCGAGAATATATATTCTTTATGGGGTCTTAGAACAATATTTCGATGTGTTACAAACGGAATGACAATGTTAATATACCCCCCATCCTATGGTGGAGGGTATAAAAAAAAAAAAAAAAAAACAAATAAAAGACGATTATTTAAAATTAAAAAACAAAGAACTATAAAAAAATAAAAAAAAAGATTCCAAACTTTCCATAAATTAAAATTTAACTTTTTACAAACAAGTACATACAGTTCGGCCGGGTCGAATCTTAAATACCCACTCCCATAAATCAAATTCTAAAATTGTTTCCTTTGGAAACTCTTCGTCGGGTTACTTGATAATATATAGGATCTCACGTGGATTTGATAATAGATACTCTTATAGATGATAGATACTCTACCAACACAAGAAAATCGAAAGTTTTAACACAGGGGGGCTATACCCAAACATGGACCGATCCACCCCATATTCGCTATACCTATTTACGGACCTCTAGTATCTTAATTCGAATTTCAGGCAAATCGTATAAAAATTGCGGCATATAGAAGCCCAAGAATTCAAATCGGGAGGTCGGTCTATATGGGGAATATGATAATATGGATTGGTGCGTCCATATTCGGCGCAGTTATGTGTTGACCCAAAATATCTCTAGATTTTGAATTTTAGGCAAATCAAACAAAAAAATGGAATGTCTGGACTCTAGACACTCAAGAGGTCAAATCTATATTAGGCCTATATAAAGGAAATACCATCTTCGGCTCATCTATATGTGTGAACTTATTTATGAACCAAAAATACCTCTAACTTTTAGAAAAATCCGATAAAATTTGCGATGTCTGTAAGCCAAAGTATCTTTAAATTTTTAAATTTAGGCAAATCGGACAAAAATTCGGTTATTTAGATGCTCAAGCCACCACACCTTTTTTTTAAACCAAAATACCTCACAATATTGAATTTATAGTAAATAGGATAAAAATTTCTGTGTATAGAAGTCCAAGAAGTCAAATGGGGATATCTGGCTGTATTGGAGCTATAGCAAACCATGGACGGATACACACCATATTCGGCACACTTATTTATGGAGCCAAAATACATCTAGATTTTGAATTTCAGGCAAATCTGATAAAACTTCGGATGTTTAGACGCTCAAGAAGTCAAATCGGGAGATATGGGACTATATCCAACTATAAGCCAAAGTACTTTTAGATTTTTAATTGTAGGGAAATCGGATAAAAATTCGGATATTTAGATGCTCAAGACACCACACCATTTTTTTAACCCAAAATACCTCAAAATATTGAATTTATAGCAAATAGGAAAAAAAATGCAGTGCATAGAAGTCCAAGAAGTCAAATCGGGAGATCTGGTTGTATGGAGTTATGGACACACCATATTTGGCACAATTATTTATGGAACCAAAATACATCTAGATTTTGAATTGCAGGCAAATCTGATAAAAATTCGGATGTTTAGACGCTCAAGAAGTCAAATCGGGAGATATGAGACTATATCCAAATAATGGGCCGAATCATACCATATTCGCCACATTTATATAACCTCATATAAGATCTAAAAATATCGAATTTCCGGCAAATCGGATAGAAATTGCGTTGTCTAGAAGCCCAATTAGTCAAATCAGGAGAACAGGCTATGTAAAAATATGAGCCGAATCACATCATATTCGGCACTATTATTTATGCATACCTCTAGATTTTTAAATACTGGCAAATCGTATAAAAATTGGGATGCCTAGAAGCTCAAGAGCTCAAATTAGGTAGGTCGGTTTGTATGGGAGCTATATCAAAATCTGGACCGATATAGCCCATCTGCGAACTTGCCCTGCTTGCGAACAAAACACGAGTTTATGCAAAATTTCAGCGCGATAGTTTCATTATTGAAGGCTGTAGCGTGATTACAATAGACAGACGGACATCGTTATATCGTCCTAAATTAAATTCTCACGGAGCCACCGTGGTGCAATGGTTAGCATGCCCGCCTTACATACACAAGGTCGTGGGTTCGATTCCTGCTACGACCGAACACCAAAAAGTTTTTCAGCGGTGGATTATCCCACCTCAGTAATGCTGGTGACATTTCTGAGGGTTTCAAAGCTTCTCTAAGTGGTTTCACTGGAATGTGGAACGCCGTTCGGACTCGGTTATAAAAAGGAGGTCCCTTGTCATTGAGCTTAACATGGAATCGGGCAGCACTCAGTGATAAGAGAGAAGTTCACCACTGTGGTATCACAATGGACTGAATAGTCTAAGTGAGCCTGATACATCGGGCTGCCACATAACCTAACCTAACCTAGCCTAGCACAAAAAACGCGGTATAAACAGAAAAAGTTAAGTGTTTTGGAAACTTCCATCTCTGTTATGAACACATGTTAAATTTTGTTTCGATCTGGCAACTTCTTCATATAGAAACAGGTGTTCAAAAAAGACGCATCCACAATTTTTTACAATGGAAAAATTAGAAATGCGTGCTATCATTAAATATTTACATAAAAAAGGTTTATCGGGACAAGAAATTCATAATGATATGGTGAATGTGTTAGATGAAAGTGCTCCTTCATAAGCAATAGTAAAAAATTGGGTTGCTGAATTTAAACGTGGTCGTACAAGCATTGAAGATGAACCACGAAGTGGTCGTCCAAAAACAGCAACAACAACAGAAATTGTAGCCAAAGTGCATGATATGGTATTAAATGATCGACGAATAAAAGTGCATGAAATTGCTAATATCATGGCCATCTCAAATGACCGAGTCCATTTAATTTTGCATGAAGAACTACAGATGAAAAAGCTTTCTACAAGATGGGTGCCACATTTGTTAACAGTCGATCAAAAACGCATAAGAATGAACATTTCTCAAGCTCGTATACTTTATGAAGTTTGAAATCGATATTTCAATGTGTTACAAACGTATTGACAAACTTATCATACCCCCATCACCATTCTATGGTGGTGGATATAAAAATTGCGCATAATACTTATTGTATAAATTATTGTGTGTCCTACTATTAAAATCACATAATAGTAAATCAGTATTTTTCATTTTCAATAAATACGTTTAAAATTATATTCCTGTTTTAGTCCCTTCTCCTTCGATATTAATGTCTTTTTCAATAATGTCCCAGAGAATAATAAATTCTCAATAAACAAGCTTACATTTCGAAATAGTCCACTCGTTGAAACTATCTATCATCTTTGCTTACATTTCTGCCCGTTCGAAGAAGGACGGACTACATCTAAGTGCTATAGCCACTACAATGATTTGTTTGTGGTAATATTTTCGTAATTCAATTAATTGCATTACGTGCCAAGAAAGTAATTAAAGCGATGATGCACAAACACTTGGCTCCACTTCATCACCACCACTCAGCTCCTCTTGATAATGATCCTAATTGTCATGCTATGAAGGAAGCCATTGTGAAACTTGTGGAATGGTGTGAATGGTCTTCAACAATAGCTTGATGCCTGCTTGTCTTTCCAAAGTAGATAATTGCAAAGGAAATGATGGGAAATGTTCAAAGTCTCTTCAAGACACGAAGGCTTGTTACGGCTATTGCAAAAGCTACACTAATTGTGGTTAGTTTAGTCGCCCATTTTGGTAGAAATTTAATTTAGAAATATTAAAATATAATTGCTTCATTGTAAACGTTTTGAAAACAATATTGCATACTCACAGTAACGAATATATACCAAAGCTCGTGCATTATTTTCTTTATGTGATTTCGTTCGTCATCCAGTATCTGCACTTAGTTAGAGCACTTGAAGCACTGTAACCCAGCCACTGTCACAGGTAAATTGTGGCCAAAAATAAGAGCCCTCTCGAAACCCGTTACAAGGGATGATAGGATCGTCACTTTTGGCGACGTGACGGTGAGTTATGCCAAGAGGTGCACGAGGTTTTTCCACCGATAGTTTATTGAGCATCCCCAGTGTGATAGAGCGAAAAGGGAGTCTCTTGTTCCATTCGTGTTCTACGAGCCAACGAAATACCACAATTTCCCCAAGCCGATGCTACTAATATCACCAAAAGCGCATAATTATACAAGACGCTGGGCTCTGGCAGAATTTCTATGCTAATGCTGAAGCAGAGTCCTTAATTGGTCCTTGGAATCAATTACTATTGAAGCCAGGCAAAGACTCGAGTAAGGGAGATTTATATAGTCAGATCTCCCTTATCTCGCTAGTAGCCAAGACACAGAATTTTATAGCTGCCAATCATTAACATGGATTCGGTAAAGTGTCGTGTCACTGGACGACCCTTGTTGCGCTTGACCTATCGAAGCATTCGATAGATCAACATGGCAGACTATTCGAGGACTTCGAGAATACGTCTCTACTGGCAGGAACCAAACGTTGGGTACTTAATTATCTGTGCGGGCGCTTGGGAGTTCCCTATAGGGAACTATATCCCCTATTCCACCTCTTGCCCCATGATGGCACTGAGACTCTATCATATGCGGTTTATTGTACAATCAAGGAATCCATTGTTGATGATAAATGGGATGAAATAAATATCTGCCATGCTGATCTTACCATTTATTTCAGTGTTGGAAATTTGGGGATATTCGTCACCAAATCCAAATTCTTGGGGTTATATTCGACACCTTTTTCAGGTCGTCTGCCCATGCCACTTCACTTTGTGATAAGCTTCGCGGTAGTAACAAGGTTCTTAAGTCACGGAAGCCACCGTGGTGCAATGGTTAGCAATCCCACCTTGCATACACAAGGTCGTGGGTTCGATTCCTGCTACGACCGAACACCAAAAAAGTTTTTTTCAGCGGTGGATTATCCCACCTCAGTAATGCTGGTGACATTTCTGAGGGTTTCAAAGCTTCTCTAAGTGGTTTCACTGGAATGTGGAACGCCGTTCGGACTCGGCTATAAAAAGGAGGTCCCTTTTCATTGAGCTTAACATGGAATCGGGCAACACTCAGTGATAAGAGAGAAGTACACCACTGTGGTATCACAATGGACTCAATAGTCTAAGTGAGCCTGATACATCGGGCTGCAACATAACCTAACCTAAGTCGACTGCCGGCAGCAATTGGGATGCGGACAAGGAAACCATGTTGACCACATATAAGATGGTAAATATTTTTAAGAAAATGTTGTAAATTATTAAAAATTTCTTTAGAAAATTTTACCAAGCTTTTTTTCTACAGAAAATTTTGTTAAAAATGTATTTCTATAATTTTTTTTTATTTTCTTTCTATATATTCTATTTTTATACCCTCCACCGTAGAATGGGGGTATAGTAACTTTGTCATTCCGTTTGTAACACATCGAAATATTTCTCTAAGACCCCATAAAGTATATATATTCTGGGTCGTGGTGAAATTCTGAGTCGATCTGAGCATGTCCGTCCGTCCGTCTGTTGAAATCACGCTAACTTCCGAAGGAAACAAGCTATCGACTTGAAACTTGGTACAAGTAGTTGTTATTGATGTAGGTCGGACGGTATCGCAAATGGGCCATATCGGTCCTCTTTTACGTATAACCCCCATATAAACCGAACCCCAAATTTAGCTTGCGAATCCTCTAAGAGAAGCAAATTTCATCCGATCCGGCTGAAATTTGGTACATGGTATTAGTATATAGTCTCTAACAACCATGTAAAAATTGGTCCACATCGGTGCATAATTATATATAGCCCCCATATAAACCGATCCCCAGATTTGGCTTGCGGAGACTCTAAGAGAAGCCAATTTCATCTGATGTTGCTGAAATTTGTTACATGGCGTTAGCATATGATCTCTAACAACCGTGCAAAAATTGGTACACATCGGTTCATAATTATATATATCCCCCATATAAACCGATCCTCCGATTTGGCTTGCGGAGCCTCAAAAAGAAGCAAATTTCATCCGATCCGGCTGAAATTTGACCATGACCATGCAAAAATTGGTCCACATCGGTCCATAACTATGTATAGCCCCCATATAAACCAATCCCCAGATTTGAACTCCGGAGCACCTTGGAAGACCAAAATCCATCCGATTCGGTTGAAATTTGGTACGTGATGTTAGTATATGGTATCCAACAATCATGCAGGAATTGGTTCATATCAACTCATAATTATATATAGCCCCCATATAAACCGATCCCCAGATTTGACCTCCGGTGTCTTTTGGAGAAGCAAAATTCATCCGATCTGGTTGAAATTTGGTACGTGGTGGTAGTACATGATATTTAACAACCATGCCAAAAGTGGTCCATATCAGTCCATAATCATATATAGCCCCCATATAAACCGATCCCGAGATTTGGTTTTGGAGCCTCTTGGAGGAGCAAATTTCATCCCATTGAGTTGAAATTTGGTACATTGTGCTAGTATATGGCCGTTAACAACCATTCCTAACTAGGTCCGTATCGGTCTATAGTTATATATAGTTAGTCCGTATCGGCCTATAGTTATATATATATATATATATATATATATATATATACATATATATATATATATATATATATATATATATATATATATATATATATATATATATATATATATATATATATATATATATATATATATATATATATATATATATATATATATATATATATATATATATATATATATATATATATATATATATATATATATATATATATATATATATAGCCCTCAGATAAATCGATCTTCAATCACACAAAAATTTGTCCATATCAAGTTCATAATTGTATATAGCCCCCATATAAGCGACCCCTATATTTCAAATCTGGCTCTGTACGTACCGTGCAAACGTTCATATCGATTCGAAATTATTTGTAGACTTACCTATACATACCTTTTTTGCCTAATATATACCACATATGGACTAACTCACAATTTAGAAAACGATGTTAAGAAGTTTTAAGATACCACAAATGCATTTTTTTATAATTTGGTTGGAATTTTTGATTTCTTAGGGGGTTGGTGGCAAGGGGGGGTCACGAATTGACCTCCTTTTCGCTCTAGGACGCTTAGTTTAGGAGATATGAGCAAAAGAAGTTTTTCATATAAAAAATTATATTTTTTTTTATGATTTGGATGGAATGTTTGATTTTTTGGGGGTGGTCACGAATTAAACTCCTCTTCGCTCTAGGATGCTTAGTTTAGGAAATATGAGATAAAGAAGTTTTTCACATAAAAATTTTAGCTTTTTAGGATTTCGATGGAATTTTTGATTTTTTTTTTTGGGTGGACACGAATTAACCTCTTTTTCGCTCTATGACTCTTAGTTTAGGAGTTAAAAGCAAAAGAAATTTTGTAAATGTTTAAAAACATCTATAGAAAATGTTACCAACATTTCTTTTACAGAAAATTTTATTTCTGTAAAAAAAAAATTTTTTATTTTTTATCAAAATTTTATTTCTATAGGAAATTTTGTCAAAATTGTTTTTTTTTCAATTTTTTTTTTCTACGGACAGCTTTGTTAGAATCTTATCTCTATTGAAAATTTAGTAAAAAATTGATTTCGATAGAAAATTTTGTCAAATTTTATTGTTATAGAAAATTTTTTCGAAATTTTATTTCTAAAAAAAAAATGTTGTCAAAATTTTATTTCTCTATTGCCAAATTTTATTTTCTCAAATTTTTATTTCTAAAGAAAATGTTGTCAAAGTGTTATTTCTATAAAATATTTTGTCAAAATTTTATTTCTGTAGAAAATCTTGTCAAATTTTTATTTCTAATAAATTGTTTGTTTGATTTCTATAAACAATTTTCTCAAAATTTTATTTTTGTAGAAAATTTTCACAAAATTGTATTTCTAAAAAAAGATTATTCCTTTAGACAGTTTATGAAGTACCTTTTAGTTGTGGAGGAATATTTTGCATACCATACAATAAAAAATCTACCATTTTTAGTAGAATTTGGCAACCGTAATTGGAATGACATGCAGACCTATCAGAATGGAGTCCTATCAGAATGGAGTAGAACTGCGACAGTATACCCCTGGTAGAGTAACTAAGGCTGCTAGAGTGCTATTGACAGCTAAATTTACCCAAAATCACCTGATGACCCGAATTTATACTCTCCGTCCTTCTGACCACCTGTCTATTTCTCAATTTCCATCACCAGCATGTATCCCTAGCCATCTTTCTATAGAATTAATTTTCATTAGAATTTCTGAACAAAATTCAATGAGGAAAACTCTTTATCATATTTTTATCTTTTTTTCCCCTAATAAATGGCAAATAGCATTCCACTTCTGGTGCGATTAGATGCAAATCCGACCCTTGTTATAACAATTACGGCAAACCTTATGGCAACATTCATTTACTTCCGTTTTTCTTTAAGGAGGAAATGCTACAGAATTGCGTAGTTCCGCGAACATCAAAAAAAAAAAAAAGAAAAAACAAGAAACGCATAAATATTGATCACTTGTTTCGGGGATGTAGCAACAATAATTGTTTCCTTATCGTGTTTTCAATGTGCCCGACTGACTTCATGGCAACAACATTCGGAACAACAACAACAAGAACAACAACAACCATCAAGAATGACAATAATAATATGAGGACCCTATACATATAAAAGAGAGAATACAACTAAACCCTTTCAGTGGATGACATTCCCTTTTAAGTCAGTCATGTTTGTTTTTGTGTTTTTTTTTTACCCCCATCCAAACAAGGATTCACCATTATGTGACATCCTGGCTATGGACCAGGTCCTTAATGGAGGTTTGATTGTTTTGTTGTCATTATTGTTTGTGTTGTTGTTGTTGAGCGGATTCTCTAGTTATGGCATGGGTAGAGAGCAGAGACTGATGCTGTTGTCTTTGTTGTTATTGGTGATGTTCTTCCGTTTTTTATTTGTCCCATTTGATATGGAGATGGTGATGGCGATGGCAATGTTGATGGTGCTGATGTAGGGACTTGTATGCTCTGTTTGTTAGTTTGCCAACATAAAAGCCAAACATCGTTCCCCAGACACAAATTTGTGCTTATTTATTTTAAAATCCCCCCACACACGTGTAGAAAATGTCAAAAAACCAACACAATTTTCAAAAAAAAAAAAAAAAAATGAACCATACCAAACCTTGCGCCATAAGATGAAAGAAGCCAACCAACACCTGTAAATGTTTGAAAATTCAATTTTGTCCTTAAAAAATGATGTGAGAGCTTTCGAATACAGATGTCTAGGGTCGGAAGAAAAAACAAAAACAATTGAAAGGAAAGGGAAAACTTACTTTTATATATGAGACATTTCAAGAAAAACATTTCCAGACCTGAAAGCAAACATTACCCTATGCCAAACAAAACAGCATAAGAGGTGTCATTCGCTGTGAAAATTGGCACAATTTCTTACACAGGGTAGCCACCGTGGTGCAATGGTTAGCATGCCCGCCTTGCATACACAAGGTCGTGGGTTCGATTCCTGCTCCGACCGAACACCAAAAAGTTTGTCAGTAATGCTGGTGACATTTCTGAGGGTTTCAAAGCTTTTCTAAGTGGTTTCACTGCAATGTGAAACGCCGTTCGGACTCGGCTATAAAAAGGAGGTCCCTTTGTCATTGGGCTTAACATGGAATCGGGCAGCACTCAGTGATAAGAGAGAAGTTCAGTGAGCCTGATACATCGGGCTGCCACCTAACCTAACCTAACCTACACAGGGTAGCTGATATGTAATGTAACAAAGTAAAACACTATTATGATTAAAAAGATGTTAAATCTATTCTCTGTGTAAAATTTCAAGTCCATTGAAGTAAAATGCAATTGAACATGTGAAATATTCTAGCATATTTCCTCAAATCAGTCATACATATATATGGGATCTACATCTAAATATAACCGGTGGTCATATGCATTTAAATCGGGCGTAAAATATATAGAGGAGTTGTATCTAAATCTGAACCAATTTCAACCATATTCGTCAAAAGTGATGATGTCATCATTTGTACTTTAAGTGCAAAATTTGAAGCAAATTAAATAAGATGAAACTATTGTCTCTGGAGCCATACGAGGTGTACTTCGCACACACAATTACATATGCAGACAGACGACAGACAGACGGAAATCGACTCAGAATTTAATTCTAAGCCGATCGGCGTAGTAAAAGATGGGTTTGGGACTGCTCCTTCTTGGTGTTACATACAAATGCACAAACTTATTATACCCTGTGCTTCAGCAGTGATGAGGGTATAAATATGGAAAACATTTAAATCTGAAGCAATTTTTAGGCAACTTCACAAAAGTGTCTTCATGATTTATCGGTCGATACATACATATGTATTAGAAGTATAGGAAAATTTGAGTCATTTCTACAAGATTTCGACTAAGCAGTAGAGAATTTACAGGGGTTATGTGGGTATTTTGGGAATTTTTGTCAAAATCGGAAAGACATATATATGGAAGCTAACAGGTTGGCTGATAAGTTCCCGGTTTGATATGTAGATGGCGTCGCTAGTATTAAATGCATATTCTTTTTCTATAGTACCAACCTTCAAATGATTCGTGTCAAAATGTGACGTCTGTAAGTCAATTAGTTTGTGAGATAGAGCGTCATTTGTGAAGCAACTTTTGTTATCGGGGAAAATGGAAAAAAAGGAACTTCGTGTTTTGATAAAATACTGTTTTCTGAAGGGAAAAAATACGGTGGAAGCAAAAACTTGGCTTGATAATGAGTTTTCGGACTCTGCCCCAGGGAAATCAACAATAATTGATTGGTATGCAAAATTCAAGCGTGGTGAAATGAGCACGGAGGACGGTGAACGCAGTGGACGCCCGAAAGAAGTGGTTACCGACGAAAACATCAAAAAAATCCACAAAATGATTTTGAATGACCGTAAAATGAAGTTGATCGAGATAGCAGAGGCCTTAAGATTGTTGGTCATATCATTCAATCAATATTTGGATATGCGGAAGCTCTGTGCAAAATGGGTGCCGCGCGAGCTCACATTTGACCAAAAACAACAACGTGTTGATGATTCTGAGCGGTGTTTGCAGCTGGTAACTCGTAATACACCCGAGTTTTTCCGTCGATATGTGACAATGGATGAAACATGGCTCCATCACAACACTCCTGAGTCCAATCGACAGTCGGCTGAGTAGACAGCGACCGGTGAACCGTCTCCGAAGCGTGGAAAGACTCAAATGTCCGCTGGCAAAGTAATGGCCTCTGTTTTTTGGGATGAGCATGGAATAATTTTTATCGATTTTCTTGAGAAGGGAAAAACCATCAACAGTGACTATTATATGGAGCGTTTGAAGGTCGAAATCGCGGCAAAACGGCCCCATACACTACATCTCAATCTGAACCGATTTTGACGCACACAATAAGAATGTTAATTATACTCCCTGTGCAAAATTCACATAAATCCGAGTAAAACTTTGGCTTCTGGAGTCATATAAGCGCATATCGGGCAAAAGATATATATAGAAGCTATACCTAAATGAGACGATTTCTTCCAAAATAAATAGGGTTCTATTCTGACCCATACTTGTGCCAAATTTGAAGTGGACTGAACTAAAACTGCGACCTAGACTTTCATCACAGACAGGCGGAGATGGTGATATCGATTCAGGAGCCCATCCTGAGCATTTTTCCCAAAGCCACCATATGTCTATCTCGTCTCCTTCTGGGTGCTGCAATCATATGCTCTACTGTTCCACAGTGTGGCGCAGGGTATAAACATGTTATGTACCAATGTTATCCCAGCAAAAAAAGCATCGTCAAAAAAGTAGTGAAAATGTTCTTTTTGGTTACGGAAGTAGTGCAAAATTGGCTCAGAAGCGATAAATTTAACATGTGCTTGTCATAGGACGGATGTCCACCATTTCAAAAGCCGTTGCACTGAATTTCCATCACTTCTTAAGGTGTGATCCGAATTCATTAAATTTCAGCCACATCGAATGAATTCTTCTTTACAAGAAGTTTCAAGAAGTAAAATCTGAGTATTATTTATATAGGAACTATTTATAACAATGGAGCAACATGGACAAAATTTTGCCTAGCTTTAGGAGGACATAGACTGACACCATGGGATGAAATTTGCACCTCCAGGAAGCTTCGGAAATCAAATCTGAGGATCGGATTATATGGGGTCTATGAAAAAACAGTAAACGCACCAGGAAAAAGATTTGGTTAATTTTAGAAAATTTAGATTATTATTTAGATTATTTAGATTGTTTTTAGAAAATTTTAATATCACGCAGATATCACAAAAATAAGCAAATAATTTTGGATAAATTCGGCGCATTTGTAGTAAAATTTAGATATTTAAGAAAATAATGAAATATTTTGTGAGAAGTACGAATTTAGTAAATTTTGTATATAATTTTTTCAGCTTTTTAGTTCATTTAACTAACATAAGCGAAAAATTATTAGAGTAAAGGAAACTTTACTCATAAAAATTCTTTCTTCAAACATAATAATTTCATGGACTAAAATAAAGTTAAATTGGCTTTAGTGAAATAGTATATAATTATGGACCGATATGGACGAGGTTTTCAGAGACCATAAACTAATATCACTCGCAAAAAAATAATTCTTTCCTCCCAAACGAAATGTAAGACAAACAAAGATCGTTTCACATTTGATTTTCGCTGCAAGGAAGTTTATTTGGAAGAAAAGTATATACTTTTTGCGATCTAAAAACAAATTCATAAAGACTATCTCAGAAAAACAATCTTTTCTGGCTAATTGCAGTTTCCCTCGCATCTTTCTCACTTCCACGAGTTTTTTTTTAGTGCTTAGCACCTTTTTCTGTAATACAAACAATGTAGAAAAAATTATTCGTTTTTATAAATTTTTTAAATTTTACTTTTCACCTGGCCGGAGAATCGAACCGCGGACCATACAATTTGTAAGCAACTACACTATGCACTGAGATATGTAGTTATATTTTTATAGCATAGCTTGCGGAGCCCACGAGCCGAATAAACAAACTTTATTTAACAGACCGCCTTGCATACCAAGGGTCATCGGTTCGATGCCTGCTTCGACCGAACACCAAAAAGTTTTTTTGTTTTGTTTTTTTATTGTTGGTTTGTACTTCAATCATATTTGTTTTTTTATCTCAGCTTTAAAACCATTGTGTTGGCTAAATTTCGAGAGTAGCTTAACCAACAGAGGAAAAGAATGTTTGTCAAGTTTATTTGGACAAAGCCCTATAGACTGTAAGATGGTTGGATGGACGCACGTTTCGGAATTACCACATTCCTCATAAGCATCCTCTACTTGCAGCAAAACTATCAACCAATTATCAGAATAAATTCAGTCAGTTCACTAAACCAAAGGTGAACCACACTTGAACCTTCCGAAAAAAGGTTTATGATAGCCGGCTTAAAGGGTGATACGGTCAAAATTTGGTCAAGGGAAAACGCGTGTAAATCGGTGAAATCGTTTATTTAAAATTAAATTTCTTTTTCAAGTTCAATTAGTATAAAATTCAGGAAAAATATTCAGTTAGGCTTTCGCTTTTCCAAATCCGAATTGCCGGGCCTCACGTTTGACACCTGCCATCAGATTTTGTACAGCCACCTTGTCCACCTTCTTCGCCGCAGAAAGCCAGTTTGCCTTGAACTGCTGCTCGTCCTTAGCAGTTTTTTTGGTCTTCTTTAGGTTCCGCTTGACAATAGCCCAGTATTTCTCAATTGGGAGGAGCTCTGGCGTGTTGGGAGGGTTCTTGTCCTTGGGAACCACCTGCAAGTTGTTGGCGGCGTACCACTCCATGGCCTTTTTACCGTAATGACAAGATGCCAAATCCGGCCAAAACAGTACGGAACAACCGTGTTTCTTCAGGAAAGGCAGCAGACGTTTATTCAAACACTCTTTCACGTAAATTTCTTGGTTGACAGTCCCGGAAGCTTTGAAAATGCTGCTTTTCAAGCCACAGGTACAGATGGCTTGCCAAACCATATATTTCTTTGCGAACTTTGACAGTTTTATGTGCTTAAATATATCTACTACCTTTCCCCTTCCTTTTGTCGTATAAAACTCCTGTCCCGGAAGCTGCTTGTAGTCGCCTTTGACGTAGGTTTCGTCGTCCATTACCACGCAGTCAAACTTCATCAGCATCGTCGTGTACAGCCTCCGGGATCGCGCTTTGGCCGTCGTAGTTTGTTTATCATCGCGATTTGGAGTCACTACCTTCTTGTAAGTCGATAGTCCGGCTCGTTTTTTGGCTCGATGCACGGTTGTAGACGATACACCCAGCTTATTTGCGGCATCTCGGAGAGAGAGGTTAGGGTTTCGCTTGAAACTACCGGCAACTCTCTTTGTCGTCTCAGCGGCTTCCGGTTTTCGATTTCCCCCCGATCCAGACTTCCTGGCTGTCGACAAACGTTCCCCAAACACTTTAATTACATTTGTAACGGTTGATTCTACACACACACCTTCAAAATGAGGGTTGTTCAGGTTTTTTAAATGCAAAATTGAAAGAAATACGTTAAGTTTATATTGACCAAATTTTGACCGTATCACCCTTTATGCCGAAATAAATTCATACAAACATTTTTCTTTTCCTTTTTTTATTTTTTTTTTACTTATATTCCATAGATCTTCATGTTATTACGAGAGTTGATACTAGCAATACTGCATTTGCATTACAAAAGTCCAACCAAATCTATAATATTTTGTTCACGATTTTGTGTTCAATTGCATATGGAATTACTCTTTCTATGAAAACAAACATATCGAAGCTCTTGTTAATGTATTTTGCCTTTAGCGTGTCCATTACCGAAAATCTCCTTTTTATCTCCCGTAAAGAGGAGTGATGTTATAAGGGCTTTAGATGAGCATATCTATATATCCGTAAGTATGTGTCGACCATATGCTACCACTGTCGCCATCCAACCAACCGACCAACCAGCTAGACAAAGGGAAATAATAATGTAGACCACAGGACGAGCAAGCCGAGTGCGTGATCGAATGTGAGTGCGAGTATGAGGACACCAGGATGACAACAACACCCCGACATCCACAAAATGATGATGTTCAACAAATTTGCCTTAAGGGACGATTAGACATACAAATGAAAATGTTACGTTTGTTGCCGAGAACAAAGGGAGAAATAATGCTACTCCTAATATCCAAAGATACTTATCATTGGCTGCGAATACAAAAAAAAAAAAATGCGAATGTGGGCTTGTGACTACTGTCATCATCCAAATTTCACAATGTTGGCGTATTAAGATGATTAAGGAATTTTTATTTAAGTTGGAGTTTGAAATGTTGACATTTGATTGTCAGGTAGATAGGCAAATATAATGGATAGGAGATCATAGGGTCAACACATGCTCATACACGTGGAGAATCATTCCTCTGCAGCAATATGGTGTGATGTTGTTCAAATTCTGGGAAATGCTTAAAAATTTTAAAACATTTTTGGGGCCATTTGAACAATCTAATGTTTTTGCCGCATTTTGCAACATGTTTTTTATGGAACTAACGCGTATTTAACCAGCTTATAATTGGAAATGTGACTGGTTGCCAGTACTATGGGGTCAAGCCAGTAGAAGAGTGGCACTATGGGTCGGGGATTTTAACTTTCGTGGTCTTATTTAAAATTGAGGAAAAGAAAAATTTAAAATTCCCGTCGTTTTTGCAACTGTTACTTGTGTAATTTCAAAGATGAAAATATCAGAAACTTCTATATATCTTATCACTTTTCTAACTGAGTGCTGCCCGATCCTATGTTAAGCTCAATGACAAGGGACCTCTTTTTTTTTGTAGCCGAGTCCGAATGGCGTTCCACACTGCAGTGAAACCACGTAGAGAAGCTTTGGAACACTCAGAAATGTCAGCAGCATTATTGAGGTGGGATAATCACCGCTGAAAAACTTTTTGGTGTTTGGTCGAAACTGTATTTGAACCCACGATGATGTGTATGCAAGGCTGACATGCCAACCATTGCGTCACGGTGGCTCTACGGCACTAAAACCAATTTAAGTCTATTTTAGTTCTTGGAATCATTATGTTTTGAGAAAGTTGCCTTGCCTTCAATAATTTTTTGCGTTCCAACAAAACAAATTAGAAGTTGTTCTAAAGGCATAACTTTAAAATATTTTAAGTTCTTGTGGAGAAAATAGACAAATAAAATGTTACCAAATTAAATACGAAATATTTTGTAAGAAATTAATGTAAAAAAAAATTTCTCAAATTGACTATTTATCTTACAGCTGAGATATTCGGCATCTTAAGAAAGATTCCACATTGAAAAGTAACATTTCAGTAATTTATTACCCGCTTTTTTCAGTGTATTTGATTGTTTTTGTTTTTTTTCAGTTCCAAAGACAAGTACGTAGTCAGACTCTTTCGTTCGAGGTTTACTTTCTTATCTTCTAGATTCCGTTTTTATACCCTGCACCACACTGTGGAACAGGGTATTATAAGTTAGTGCATATGTTTGTAACACCCAGAAGGAGACGAGATAGACACATGGTGTCTTTGGCAATAATGCTCAGGGTGGGTCCCTGAGTCGATATAACCATGTCCGTCTGTCCGTCTGTCCGTCCGTCCGTCCGTCTGTCTGTGAACACATTTTTGTGATCAAAGTCTTGGTCGCAATCGCCTTCAAATTTGGCACATGTTCCTAATTTGGGTCAGAATAGAACCCTATTGATTTTGGAAGAAATCGGTTCAGATTTAGATATAGCTCCCATATATCTTTCGCCCGATATGCACTAATATGGACCCAACAGCCAGGGTTTTATACCGATTTGCTTGAACGTTTGTACAAACATAACACTTAGTCGTATTGTCAAGTGTGCAAAATTTGATTGAAATCGGTTCAGATTTAGATATAGCTCCCATATATATCTTTCGCCCGATATGGACTAATATGATCCTAAAAGCCAGAGTTTTGGCCCAATTTGGTTGAAATTATGCACAGGGAGTAGATTTAGCATTGTAGCTATGCGTGCCAAATTTGGTTGAAATCGATTCAGATTTAGATATAGCTCCCATATATATCTTTCACCCGATATGCACTTATATGGACCCAGAAGCCAGAGTTTTATCCCGATTAGCTTGAAATTTTGTACAAGGAGTACTAATGGTAGTATAGTCATGTGTGCCAAATTTGATTGAAATCGGTTCAGATTTAGATATAGCTTCCATATATATTTTCGCCCGATATGGGCTTATATGGCCACAGAAGCCAGAGTTTTGGCCCAATTTGGTTGAAATTTTGCACTAGGAGTACAATTAGTAATATAGTCATGTGTGCCAAATTTGATTGAAATCGGTTCAGATTTAGATATACCTCCCATATATATGTTTTTCTGATTTCGACAAAAATGGTCAAAATACCACCATTTTCCTTACTAAATCGCCACTGCTTAGTCGAAAAGTTGTAAAAATGACTCTAATTTTCCTAGACTTCTACTGCATATATATCTAGCGATAAATCATAAATAAACTTTTGCGAAGTTTTCTTAAAATTGCTCCAGATTTAAATGTTTCCCATATTTTTTACTAACATTGTGTTCCACCCTAGTGCATTAGGGTGGAACACAATGTTAGTAAAATGAAGTGGGATAATCCACCGCTGAAAAACTTGTTGGTGTTCGGTCGAAGCAGGAACCATTGTACCACGGTGTCTCCCCATTAGCCGACTTAAATTTTGAGTCTATAGATTTTGTAGAAGTCTATCAAATTCTGTCCAGATCGAGTGATATTTAAATGTATGTATTTGGGACAAACCTTTATATATAGCCCCCAACACATTTGACGGATATGATATGGTATAGAAAATGTAGTTCTACAAAGTGGTGCAGGGTATAATATAGTCGGCCCCGCCCGACTTTAGACTTTCCTTACTTGTTTTTTACTAAAATTGTGTTCCACCCTAGTGCATTAGCCAACTTAAATTTTGAGTCTATAGATTTTGTAAAAGTCTATCAAATTCTGTCCAAATCGAGTGATATTTAAATGTATGTATTTGGGACAAACCTTTATATATAGCACCCAACACATTTGACGGATTTGATATGGTATCGAAAAGTTAGATCTACAAAGTAGTGCAGGGTATAATATAGTCGGCCCCGCCCGACTTTAGATTTTCCTTACTTGTTTTAATTATGTATATTTAATTATGTATTTATATTATGTTTAATTGGTGGACATCCGTCCTATGACAAACCTATGTTAAATTCATAGCTTCAGCGCCAATTTTGCACCACTTCCGAATCCAAAAAGAACATTTTCAGTACTTTTTTGGTGACGCTTTTTTTGCTGGGTTGGGAATTCGTAGCTTTATTAGAAAATTCCAAAAAACTTAAACCCTTTTTGCCATATCCTAATGCTGGTGCTTTTTCCTCTACATAATTGCAATAAAACTTAATGATATTGTAAGATTTTGTTTATTTTCTTATGATTTAAAGACTTTTAGTAAAATCAAATGTATTTTTGTTTTTCAACTGTTCCTTATTTAGAATATTTAATATAAAGAATTTGGATGTTGTATTCACAAATCATTAATAAAAACATAATCATATAAATGTTCTCTCTGCTAGACCCTAAGGCTCTACTGTGGTTGTAGACTCCATCGGACAATTATACATGGTATTCAATTTTTCAACATCTGGTTTACTTAATTCAACTCGTTGACCAATGGTAGCACTACTATCATGTGTCGTTATTGTTGGCTGATTATTGACCGAGGATGCTTTCTTTCCAACGTGCATGATACTTTTATAATCATAGCCAAAACCATAATGGCTTACTGTGTTATTATCTAGTTTTCGGAAATTGAATTCTTGTCCTGGAGTGATATTTTCCCAATTGATAGTGACGTAATCATCACGATCGTATGACATGTGTTCGTGAAAGAATCCCAAAGCATGAAAAAGTTCATGTACAATGACAAAAACCTTATTACAGTGCGGTGCTCCAGTATACAAATTTAACCTTTGGGCTCCACCGCCACGACCAACTCTAGAACTGCAACCAGTTACTTCGGAAACAATATTCACAAAGTCAGCGGTTGTTTCATTTGCTTCAACAAATCGGATACAGGAAGCCGATTCCACTATATTCATGGCTGTCGTAATATTATTCACGAACAATGAATCTGAAAATAAAATAATTATGAATTTGACTATTTTTTGAATGCATATTCTAACAGCTGATCTAACCATAATATACAGGCTAATGGTAAGGTAGAAAATCCTATTTGTCAGTTCTTTTTACCGTTGAATTGAAAGTATTTTAAAAATTAAAAAAATTTAAATTTCATTAAGATATTTGCAGCAAATGGGATTTTTTTTTTAAAAAAAAAATAAAAATACAAAAAATTAATTTTTTGTTATCCTTCAATTGGATTAATTTTTGACAAGTATATATGGCCGTAAGTTCGGCCAAGCCGAATCTTATGTACCCTCCACCATGAATTGCGTAGAAACTTCTACGAAAGACTGTCATCCACAATCGAATTACTTGGATTGTGATATCTTAAATCGTTTTCTAAATTGTGAGTTAGTCCATACGTGGTATATATTAGACAAAAAAGGTATGTATAAATAGGTAAGTCTACAAATACGGTACGTAGGGAGATCGCTTATATGGGGGCTATACACAATTATGAACTTGATATGGACCAATTTTTGTGTGATTGGGGATCGATTTATCTGAGGGCTATATATAACTATAGACCGATATGGACCTAGTTAGGCATGGTTGTTAACGGCCATATACTAGCACAATGTACCAAATTTCAACTGACCTGGATGAAATTTGCTCCTCCAAGAGGTTCCAAAACCAAATCTCGGGATCGGTTTATATGGGGGCTATATATGATTATGGACTGATATGGACCATTTTTGGTTATTAAATATCATATAGTAAAACCACGTACCAAATTTCAATCAGATCGGATGAATTTTGTTTCACCAAAAGGCACCGGAGGTCAACTATGGGGATCGGTTTATGTGGGGACTATATATAATTATGGACTGATATGAACCAATTCCTGCATGGTTGTTGGATACCATATACTAACATCGAGTTCCAAATTTCAACCGAATCGGATGAATTTTGCTCTTCCAAGGGGCTCCGGAGGTCAAATCTGGGGATCGGTTTATATGGGGGCTATATATAATTATGAACCGATTTCGACATATTGTTGCGTGTGTGTTTGAGGCCATATATTAAAACCACGTACCAAATATCAACTGAATCAGATGAATTTTGGTCTTCCAAGAGGCTCCGGAGGTCAAATTTGGTGATCGGTTTATATGGGGCTATATATATGTATGCACCGATGTGGACCAATTGTTGCATGGTCATTAGAGACCATCTACTAACACCATGTACCAAATTTCAGCCGGATCGGAGGCTCTGTAAGACAAATGGGGGAATCGGCTTATATGGGGGCTATATATAATTATTGACCGATGTGGACCAATTTTTGCATAGTTGTTAGATACCATATACTAACACCATGTACCAAATTTCATATGCTTCTCTTAGAGGCTCCGCAAGCCAAATTTGGGGGTCCGTTTATATGGGGACTATACGTAAAAGTGGACCGATATGGCCCATTTGCAATACCATCCGACCTACATCAATAACAACTACTTGTGCCAAGTTCCAAGTCGATAGCTTGTTTCGTTCGGAAGTTAGCGTGATTTCAACAGATGGACGGACGGACGGACGGGCGGACGGGATGCTCAGATCGACTCAGAATTTCACCACGACCCAGAATATATATACTTTATGGGGTCTTAGAGCAATATTTCGATGTGTTACAAACGGAATGACAAAGTTAATATACCCCCATCCTATTGTGGAGGGTATAAAAATCAATTACGCATCTTTTGCCAGTGGAACTTTTAACAAAAAATCTTATGTACCTTCCACCAAAGGATTGCGTAGGAAATTTTACTAACGTCTATCACCCAAAAATTTATGGCGATTTCGATTGGGAAATAGGGTGCAACATTCTCGAAATTGATAGCAAAATATGAAGGACACTGTGATAGATTTTGGATACTGTACCTCTCACAATATTGGGAATTAAAAATAACTTTGGAATGACGCTATCATTTGGTCGAAAATGCAATAAGGTAAAAAGTAGGGTAACAACATGGCAACATATTTTTTGCGAATCGAAAACGCCATTAAATTTAAAAGAGAATTCTGTCTTAAAAGTATCCTTACTTCAAATCTCCGTTTGTTTGGCTCGAAACCAATACTAAAATCATTAATGTAAACACAAAATCTTTGGAACCGTGCATGCTTTTTTTTTCAGTGTGTCCTTCCAAGAGGCTGCGGTGATAAAATTTGGCGTTCAGTGGGGGCCTATATAGTTATGAATGGATATGGATAAATTTTTGCATAGAAATTAGAGGGTATATACTGATATTACGTAGCGAATTTCGGATGAGATTTGCTCTTCCAGGAGTCTCCGATGGTCACATTTGGGGTTCGGTTTATATGGGGCTTATATATACTTATGGACCGATATGGAACAATTTTTGTTTTTTTTTTTTTTGGGCTATACCTAACAATGATTCAACATGGCCCATTTGCAATATCATCCGATCTATATCTACAACAACTACTTATACCAAGTTTCAAGGCGATAGCTTGTTTCGTTCGGTAGTTAGCGTGATGTCCACAGACGGACGGACAGTTGGACAGACGAACGGGCGGACATCGCTAGATGGACTCAAAACTTCAACACGACGCAGAATAGTGTATATACTGACACCAATATTTCGATGTGTTACACATGGAATGACAAAGCTAGTATACCCTATGGTGGAGGGTATACAAATCGCAAAGACTAAGAAATGGAAATGTCATTTAGAAGTTAGTGAAATCTTTGATTTTCATTGAAATTGAGTTTTCCATTCTAGTAGAGGTTTGGTATCACCGTAGTCTACGGAAGTCTGTAGAAAAATAAATAAACTTTTCTCATTACCATTACAATGACAATGGACAGAGAACTGCAACCGGTGGCTTTTTATACCCTTCACCACTACTGTGGTACAGGGTATAATAAGTTTGTGCATTTGTATGTAACGCCAAGAAGGAGTAATCATAGACCAACCTTTTAGTATACGGATCGGCTTAGAATTAAATTCTGAGTCGATTTAGCGATGTCCGTCTGTCTGTCTGTCCGTCTGTCTGTCCGTCTGTCTGTCCGTCTGTCTGTCCGTCTGTCTGTCTGTCTGTCTGTCTGTTGATGTATTTTTGTGTGCAAAGTACAGCTCGCAGTTTTAGTCCGATTGTCCTAAAATTTGGTATAGGGTCCTGTTTCGGCTCAAAGACGATCCCTATTGATTTTGGAAAAAATCGGTTCAGATTTAGCTGCCATATATATTTTTCGCCGATCTGGTCATAATTGGCGTGTATATCAACCGATCTTCCTCAAATTCCGTACATCCGAATATTTTATGGATCTCAAAAAACTTGCAAAATACCAGCCAAATCGGTTCAGATTTAGATATAGCTGTCATATATAGCTTTCGCCCGATTTACACTCATTTGCCCAAAGAGGCCAATTTTTAACTCCGATTTGGTTGAAATTTTGCACAGGGAGTAGAATTAGCATTGTAACTATGCGTGCCAAATTTGGTTGAAATCGGTTCAAATTTGGATATATCTCCCATATATAGCTTTCGCCCGATTTACACTCATATGACCACAGAGGCCAATTTTTAACTCCGATTTAGTTGAAATTTTGCACAGGGAGTAGAATTAGCATTGTAGCTATGCGTGCCAAATTTGTTTGAAATCGGTTCAGATTTGGATATATCTCCCATATATAGCTTTCGCCCGATTTACACTCATATGACCACAGAGGCCAATTTTTTGCTGCGATTTAGTTGAAATTTTGCACAGGGAGTAGAATTAGCATTGTAGCTATGCGTGCCAAATTTGGTTGAAATCGGTTCAGATTTAGATATATCTCCCATATATAGCTTTCGCCCGATTTACACTCATATGACCACAGAGGCCAATTTTTAACTCCGATTTAGTTGAAATATTGCACAGGGAGTAGGATTAGCATTGCAGCTATGCGTGCCAAATTTGGTTGAAATCGGTTCAGATTTAGATATAGCTCCCATATATATGTTTTTCTGATTTCGACAAAAATGGTCAAAATACCAACAATTTCCTTGTAAAATCGCCACTGCCTAGTCGCAAAGTTGTAAAAATGACTCTAATTTTCCTAAACTTCTAATACATATATGTCGAGCGATAAATCATAAATAAACTTTTGCAAAGTTTCCTTAAAATTGCTTCAGATTTAAATGTTTCCCATATTTTTTTTTACTAACATTGTGTTCCACCCTAGTGCATTAGCCGACTTAAATTTTGAGTCTATAGATTTTGTAGAAGTTTATCAAATTCTTCCAGATTGAGTGATATTTAAATGTATGTATTTGGGACAAACCTTTATATATAGCCCCCAACACATTTGACGGATGTGATATGGTATCGAAAATTTAGATCTACAAAGTGGTGCAGGGTATAATATAGTCGGCCCCGCCCGACTTTTGACTTTCCTTACTGGTTTCGTATTGCAATCTTACCCACAAAATGTCGGTGGCAGTGAGTAAGACACCAATTCCCATGCGATCTTTTACAATGATACAAATGCGAGAATAAAAACACCACCAGTATATAACAATGTTCATATGCAGTGTCTTGCAATATTAAACCAATCGACAGCGTAACAACGCACGGTAAACAAAAAACGAGTGTGACACATAAGTGTGATTGCACGCAACAACAACAATTACCAGCAGTTGGCATTAGCTCAAGAGAATTGAGAGAGTATCAAATAAGCGAATATCAAACTGCTCAGATATGGGTAACCAATTTGTGTGATTGCTTTACTACGGTGTTTTCGAGAGACCAACACTCATACTAACAAACACCGACAGTCGTCGGTTGCATTGGATATTGGTGGTTGAAATTTTTTTTTTACCAATTGGTGTTTTAAGATTGCAAATATTGGTGCTTACTAAATACACTGGTCGGTTGCGATAGATCGCAGCCGTTCTCTGTTCCGAAGGGCATTTCTCATTACGGTGAAGGTTTGAAAGATTTACTTTACCAGGATGCAATACACAGTAAGGGTTTATATATAGGATTGCCCGAATTAGCCTGAATTTATCCTTCACCATTGATTATCCTGCTAAAAAAAAACACATTAATAGAACATATCTTACCAAACACACTCGATATGTTGTAATACACGATGCCACCGGGCCATAGAGCGGCAGGATTTATTGTTCCGCTTCTGGTTAAAGGAAGAATCATATCGTCCGACAAAAAATCGTCAGCTGGTTCTGTATCAAACTCCTCATCATTGGGATAATCCAAAGGAGCACTCCATATAGTAACGAATATAATGGACAAAATTCCAATGACAGAAAAGGAACCACGTAGAAGAACCATTTTAATTCACTTATTCTTGCTTGCTGATGTGAGAGTACAAAATTGAATTCATTTTATAGCAAAATCCAAAATGCATTGGCTTTCTACCAAAGGGAGTTCAGCGGACGCGAATCTCTATCACAAATTTTTCAGACACTTAATACCATCAACATTATCTAAATTACTTAGGTGTCATATTTATAAGACACCCTAATAATAGTAACAAAAGATCATATACTTGTATTATATTAAAGTATTATTTCCACGAATCTTCTATTATACGATGTCAAATACGAAGCATGGTTAATCTCAATTCTCCTTTCTATTACCGAAAGCCATTTGACTGAGACATTTGAATTTATTGCTAGCCATCTTTTTTTCATGACGTTTTTACACTGAAAAAACAGTTAACCCACTAGGATGGAAAATTTTCGTTAAATGTAGAAAAAATTAACTATACTGTATCACAAACGCAGATATCATGCAAATTTCACAATAATAAGTAAATTTTTTTTGAAAATTTTAAGAAAATTTATTATACATAATTATTTTTTTATACCCTCCACCATAGAATGGGGGTATATTAACTTTGTCATTCCGTTTGTAACACATCGAAATATTGCTCTAAGACCCCATAAAGTATATATATTCTGGGTCGTGGTGAAATTCTCAGTCGATCTAAGCATGTCCGTCCGTCCGTCTGTTGAAATCACGCTAACTTCCGAACGAAACAAGCTATCGACTTGAAACTTGGCACAAGTAGTTGTTAGTGATGTAGGTCAGATGGTATTGTAAGTGGGCCATATGGGTCCACTTTTACGTATAGCCCCCATATAAAGGGACCCTCAGATTTGGCTTGTGGAGCCTCTAACAGAAGCATATTTCATCCGATCCGGCTGAAATTTGGTGCATGATGTTGGTATATGGTCTCTAACAACCATGCAAAAATTGGTCCACATCGGTCCATAATTATATATAGCCTCATATAAACCGATCCCCAGATTTGGCTTGCGAAGCCTGAAAGAGAAGCAAATTTCATCCGATTTTGCTGAAATTAGGTACATGGTGTTGGTATATGGTCTCTAACAATCGTGCAAAAATTGGTCCACATCGGTCCATAATTATATCTAGCCCCCATATAAACCGATCCCCAGATTTGCTTGCGGAGCCTCAAAGAGAAGCAAATTTCATCCGATCCGACTGAAATTTGGTACATGGTGTTGGTATATAGTCTCTAAAAACCACGCAAAAATTGGTTCACATCGGTCCATAATTATATATAGCCGCCATATAAACCGATCCCCAGATTTGGCTTGCGGAGCCTCAAAAAGAAGCAAATTTCATCCGATCCGGCTGAAATTTGGTACATGATGTTGGTATATGGTCTCTAATAACCATGCAAAAATTGGTCCACATCGGTCCATAATTATATACATGGTTGCCACTCGAGCCAAAAATAATCTACCAAAATTTTATTTCTATAGAAAATTTTGTCAAAATATTATATCTATAGAAAATTTTGTCAAAATTTTATTTCTAAAGAAAATTTTGTTAAAATTTTATTTCTATAGAAAATTTTTGTTAAAATTTTACTTCTATAGAAAATTTTGTTAAAATTTTATTTTTAAGAATTATTTTTCATAGTTTCGGCTATAGGTCGATTAAAAAACGTAGATATGATGTTTTTCTTTTATTTTTATTTCCAATATTTCGGTTGACTTCGTCAAAAACAAAAAATTTTATTTCTGTAGGAAATTTTGTCAAAATTTTATTTCTAAAGAAAATTTTGTCAAAATTTTATTTCTATAAACTTTTTTTGTAAAATTTCTATAATTTTTCTATAGGAAATTTTGTTAAAATATTATTTCTATAGAAAATTTTGTAAAAATTTTATGTCTATAGAAAATTTTGTCAAACTGAATTGTATACGTATTTGATTGATCTTTTTTGATTTAGTATATATGGACTTACATACAGTTTTGAAGACGGCGTTAGGAGGTTTTAAGATACCTTGCCATCGGCAAGCGTTACCGCAACTTAAGTAATTCGATTGTGGATGGCAGTGTTTAGAAGAAGTTTCTACGCAATCCATGGTGGAGGGTACATAAGCTTCGGCCTTGCCGAACACTTACGGCTAAAATAATAATTCTATAAAAAATTTTCTCAAAATTTTATTTCTATGTAATTTTTTCTCAAAATGTTATTTCTATAGAATTTATTATCAAAATTTTATTTCTATAGAAAAATTTCTCAAAAAAAAATTGTTTATAGAAACTGTTTCCAATTTTGTTTTTCTATAGAGATTTACCAAAAATAAATTTTTTGGTAGGTTTCTACCAACTGAGGCAACCGTGGTGCTAATACAAATTTATTTTCTAGGTTATGTACGTTCCATTTTCATGTTTTAAGATAATAAAGTATTTAGAATCATTTTTGTTTTGTAAAATTTGTTTAAATTTAACGAAAAATATTGTTGGGAAAATTGTTTGGGAATGTATGGGAAAGTAGGGAACTTTTTTGTCCTTGTAGGGTAAACCGAACATTTTCCCTGGCAACACCCCCAGCACCCATAAACATGTACACCTTAATTTTCTTAAATATGCAACTGCGGTTTATCTCCCAGACCTATATCAATGATACCCCACAAATGCTAATGATTACTAATTCAGTAAGGGTGGTTTAGGGTATGATATAGACGGCCCCGCCCGACTTTCTACTTTACTTGCTTGTTTTAAATTAGATATAACTTCTAACCAAACCCAACAATCACTTTTCTCCGTTTCATCGTAAATTAATTAATCGAAATTAACAGAACTCAGTTTACCTAATACAGAAAGTTTTCTCTGCATATTTTCGGGCGTCAGAATTGTTCACTTAACAACACTAAGGCTAGGCCGAATTTTATGTACCCTCCATTATAATCTTATGTAGCCGGACCGAATCTTAAATACCCACCACCATTAATCAAATATTATGGTTTTCTATCAAATTTCAGGGGGGTTTGATGACAGATATTCTCCCAAGCAGAGCATTTCAACCAGTACACTTCCCAAAGTTTAAAGATTTTACCTGTGAAGACTATATCAGATTCTGGATTTATAAGAACCATTTTTGTTTGAGTTTTAGAAGAATCATTAACATCTATTGTAAGTGTGCCAGAAAATGATGACATAGCGTCTTGATTTGAAATGTAAAATCTGTAGATTTTCACGCCCATTATTAAAATGATTACGAGAAGTAAAACCTGCAAATTTTACATTCAGTTTCAAGCAATTCTCATGGTCAGGGCGCCTTTTATACCCTCAAGAAGTGAAATCGGTCTATATGAAGGCCTTACTAAATTCGATATACGTTTTTTTAATCTAAAATTCCGGTACATTTACAATTTCAGGCAAATCGGATAAAAACTACGGTTTCTATAAGCCCAAACAGTAAAATCGGGAGATCGGGCTATACTAAAAGATTGGCCGATACTCACAATTTTCTGCACACCTCTTTATGGTCTAACAATACCTCTAGATTTCCAATTTCAGGCAAATAAAAACTACGATTTCTAGTTTTTATTTGCCTGAAATAATCGGGATATCGGTCTATATGGGGGCTATACCAAAACATGGACCCATACTCATAATTTTTTGGCATACCTCTTTGTGGTCCTAAGATACCTCTAGATTTCCAATTTCAAGCAAATTGGATAAAAACTACGATTTCTATAAGTCCAAAAAGTAAAATCTGGAGATCAGTCTATATGGGGGCTATACCAAAACATGGACTGATACTCATCATTTTGAGCGCACCTCTTTATGGTCGTAAAGTACCTCTAGATTTCCAATTTCAAGCAAATTGGATAAATACGGATACGGTTTCTATAACTTCAAGACCCCAAATCGGGAGGTGAGATTATATGGGGACTATATCAAAACCTGGACCGAACTTTAGCTGCCAGCAGAAAAAAGACAAGTTCGTGCAAAATCTCAGCACGATTGTTTCATTATTGAAGACTGTAGCGTGATTACAACAGACAGACAGACGGACATGCTTATATCGTCTTAGAATTTCTCACTGATCAAGAATATATGTATATACTTTCTATAGTCGGAAATCGATATTTCGATGTGTTACAAACGGTATGACAAACTTATTATACCCCGTCACCATTCTATGGTTGTGGGTATAAAAAGTGACACAACATGACAAAAAAGGTGGTATAAGTATGTGAAAGATTTTTTTGGCTCAACAAGAAAGTTGCACAAAATTATCAACGCTTGGAAAATGAAAAAAAAGATGCCACTACAATAACACAGCGGTACACTGAAACCCACCAGGAAGAAAACTTTCGGTTAATTTTAGAAAGTTTTGAATATTTGTAGAAAATTTTAACTAAACAGTATTACAAACGTTGTCATCACGCCGATGTCATAAAAATAAGTAAAGATTTTTCGACAAATTCAAGAAAATTTATTAGACATAAATAAGTTTTTTTCACTTGTTAGAGAAAATTTTGTAGTTTGAAGGAAAAACTTGGAGTTCAAAATTGCAAGAATGTTATACGAAGTTCATGATGGACACACTTTTGGTAAAATTTACAAATTTAAAGAAATTCTAAACTATTTTGTGGAAGACACGAATTTAGTTAATCGTTATGCTTCATTTGAGTGTAGTTTTTTACTCGGTTATAGTTAATTTAACTAACGTACACAAAAAATTATTAGAGTAAAGGATACTTCCTCCAAACATAACAATTCCATGAACTAAAAATAAAGTTAAATTGGCTTTAGTGAAATAGAGAGTTCACTTTTTTTTTTGAGTGTAATAAGAATGTCAAGTAAGGTGGTTGACTTCATCAAATTTTTTTGAAACTCTTGGTCTAAATAGACATGCGTAATTCTTGAGGGACAGTCGGTGTATACAAGCTGACCATCGTCTGAAATTCTTACATTGGGTTCACCACACGCAAAGAAAAAAACATTTGGAAAACGTGTACCGAAAACGTTTTTCTTTTGTTAGAATTTTTTGAATTTCTTCGAAAATTTTAAATTTTTATTACCAAAAAATTCGTTTGTTACAAAATTTTTATTTTTTTAATAAAACAATTATTTTTGAACCACTATACTTTTCTGACTTTAAGTCTTTAATAAGATACATTTAACAGTTAAAAATTAATATCGAAGCAGGGATCGAACCCACGACCCTTGGTATGCAAGGCGGACGAACTAACCACGGTGCCCACGGTGCCCAACTAAATGTATATTTCTGTTAAATAAAGTTTGTTTAACCGTGGGTCGTGGGCGCCGAAAACGATGCTATATAAATATAACTGTTGATGACAATAACAGCTACGCCCAGTGGATAGTGTGTTGGCTTACAAATTGTATGGTCCGCGGTTCGATTCTCCGTCCAGGCGAAAGGAAAAATTTATAAAATGGAAGTGAGGAAGATGTGAGGGAAAATGCAATTAGCCAGAAAAGATTGTTTTTTTTTTGGAGTTAGGCTTTATGAAATTGTTTTTATATCCTGGAAAAGAATAAACAAAAAGTATATACTTTTCTTCCAAATAAACTTCCTTACAGCGAAAAGCAAATGAGAAACGATCTTTGTCTGTCTAAAATTTCGTTTGGGAGTCAAAGGTTGGTGGGTCACGCTTGCGTATGTCGATCTCCTAGTTTACTTATTTAGTTTGCGGTAAAAGAATGTTCGCTGCTGACCAGAGATGGTCTGTATCAAACTTTTTTAGGTTTGCGACTGTCGCAAAGTTGTAAACGTCGTATACGTCACATACGTGTCGTAAATGTAGAAAAAGTAACAAAAGTCGCAAACTCGAAATACTTTAGTCGCGTCAGCTAGGCGATGGTATGTGCGAAGAGAAGGCTTTAGTCCCCACATTTTCACCATTGCCTTTTGCACGAGTACAGGGTAACCGTGGATTTTCTCGTCCTTTCTTAGCTTTAAGATATTTTGCACACCCACCAACGGGAATTTCGATGCCACCTAAGGAAATAGGCTTGACCGTGGGAAAACTTTCACAAATTTCTGCAGAAACTCTCAGCGAATGCTGTCAAACTAAGATAAAAACTGTTCAGGATTTCTCCTATTCAAAATTAGGTTTTCTACAGTAGGTTTACGACTTTTGCGACATACGTATTATACCGTCGCAAATGTATGTCGCAAAAGTCACAGTTTGTGACAGGCCAACTCTGCTGCTGACCAGTAGCAAAGACAAAATATTATTTTATTCCTTTTATATATCATTTGCCAAAATTCTCATTGTAAACAGTGTATTTTGCCGCAACTTAATTTCCAAATGGAAAACCAATCTAAAAGGGATAAAGGCAAAAATATGAGTTTCTATTTCTTTTGCACATTCTATTTGCCCTGTCTTGAAGGTAGTTTGTTCTCGTTGGTAGAAATTGCAATAATTGCATTGAATGAATGAATTACAAATACAATTATAATCTTGGTTATGTGAAACCTAGATAAAGTAAAGAGGACAAGGAGAAATTTGTGCAACAGGATATTGCTGTTCTTTCGCTTTCCCGCCTCCCGAAAGAGTTTAGAAGATGTACAAGTGCTGCTTTAAATGAAACAAAATTGTATGGCGAGCCACAAACGCTTGAGAACACATACACGCACACACTCAAGCAATTAATATGGGGTAACTTGAGTGTAGCAACGATGTGCAGTTGCAAATGCATGTGGTTGTTGTCGAGTGTGGGTGTGTGTGTGTGTGTGTGTGTGCGTAATGCATACATCCATGATATTAATAGCAATAATCCTATTTCACAATTCCGAAGGCAGATAAGAGAGTTAAACGCATACATACATATGCACAATATCATCATCATCATCATATATGTATATGAAGTTATATTTCCCCCATACATTTCAACTTTGCAATATCCTACTAACCCACAAAATAAGGACTTTAATATATGAGGTGATATCGTACGCATTACAAGATATTTTCCAACATAATGTGGTTTAGTAGCTAGAGGTCTTAATTCATGTGCAATAGGAAATTTATATTTAATATTTTTTGACAAAGTTTTACCCCAACTTTTAATGAAGCTCTGTTAAAGAAAGGTGAGCTAAACAATTTCTGATCCGTTCAACGAATATGTATGTAATTTTGTATACAGTGTGGCTGATAGGTATTACAATCGACTTCAGGGGGCTAATCACGGCATTCGATATCGAGAACTTTTGATCGAAATCTAACTTTTTCGTATCACGGGAGTCGATATCGAGTTTTTTTGATCGACAATTTTTTCGATTGGTAAATTGCAATGGTAAAACATTTTTCACTTGTTTTTTACATTGTTTCCGCCATGTAGGAATAGTAAATATATTAGTTTTAGTTCGAATTGTTGCTAGTTTGTAGTAAATGTACATATAATGAACATATTTTGAATATTTAGGACTAATGCAACTCCAATAAAAGTTAAACTAAAATTGGTCATATTCGAGTTCGGCAGCGAGCATCTTAGCTTGGCAAAGAACCATATATAAAGTGCACATGATAGATCGATATCCAAGAGATTGTGATCAACCAAATACCGTACCATTCTGTGACAACATAACGCTTCTGGAACACCTTGTAAGAATAGTGAATTATGAAGGCTTCCACTCCCAAAAAATTTTAAGACGGCAGACAATTGTAAAGTGATAGAATTGATGCTGACATGCCACCAAAAATTATTTTCCATTTGAACGCCTCCTTCGTCAGCCGAAATGCAAAAGGTGACCATTGAGCCTGCAAAAGGTAACTTTCTACCAGTGCCCACCATTTCAAACCCATGTACTTACACCAATAACAATGTGCACTTTTATTCTTTATTTGTCGCCGAATTATTTTATTGTTTGTGTTGTATTATCTTAAAACTTCTTAACATCGTTTTCTAAATTGTGAGTTAGTCCATACGTGGTATATATAGGTACGTTTACAAATAATTACGAATCAATATGAACTTTTGCACGGTAAGTAGAGATCCAGAATTGAAATATGGGGGCATTTCTGAGGGTTTCAAAGCTTCTCTAAGTGGTTTCACTGGAATGTGGAACGCCGTTCGGACTCGGCTATAAAAAGGAGGTCCCTTGTCATTGAGCTTAACATGGAATCGGGCAGCACTCAGTGATAAGAGAGAAGTTCACCACTGTGGTATCACAATGGACTGAATAGTCTAAGTGAGCCTGATACATTGGGCTGCCACATAACCTAACCTAACCTATGGGGGCTATATACAATTATGAACTTGATATGGACCAATTTTTGTGTTATTGGGGATCGATTTATCTGAGGGCTATATATACCCAGCAAAAATGTGGAAGTTCTTCTCAAGGCACAACTTTAAAAGAACTTACAAATATGCTCTTCCAAAGATGTTCTTTATTTTAACTACACAAGAAGTTCATTTGAGTCAATTTCTTTATAACTTGCTTTTTTCATATTTTTAATGGGAAATTTATTTTTTTTTTGTTTCAAATTGGTTAAAAACAGATTAAGAAGTAATAAAATGGTACAATTTATATAAATTTAGCCGAAAAAAATGCTAAATCCTTTGTAGAAAAATTTCGAATTTTTGAAAATATTTGATCACAAAAGTTCCCGACAAGCGTTGTAATGCATTAAAAATCATAAAAATTTTTAAAAATTCATTATTTGTCAAAATATCACAAAATTTCTTAATTCACATCCAAAACACTGAATTCGCCTTACACCTTAAGAAGTGATGCAAATTCAGTGCAGCGTCTGTTGAAATGGTGGACATCCGTCCTATGACAAGCCCATGTTAAATTCATCGTTCTGCGTCAATTTGGCACCACTTCCGGATCAAAAAAGAATATTTTCACTACTTTTTTGGCGACGCTTTTTTTGCTGGGTAACTATAGACCGATATGGACCTAGTTAGGCATTAGGTTGTTAACGGCCATATACTAGCACAATGTACCATATTTCAACTGACTCCGATGAAATTTGATCCCCCAAGAGGCTCCAAAACCAAACCTCGGGATCGGTTTATATGGGGGCTATATATGATTATGGATTGATATGAACCACTTTTGGCATGGTTGTTAAATATCATATAAAGGGTGATTTGTTAAGAGCTTGATAACTTAAAAAAAAAAAAACGCATAAAATTTGCAAAATCTCATCGGTTCTTTATTTGAAACGTTAGATTGGTCCATGACATTTACTTTTTGAAGATAATTTCATTTAAATGTTGACGTAGCCCCACAAAAAATAGTCTAAAGGCGTCAAATCGCATGATCTTGGTGGCCAACTTACCGGTCCATTTCTTGAGATGAATTGTTCTCCGAAGTTTTCCCTCAAAATGGCCATAGAATCGCGAGCTGTGTGGCATGTAGCGCCATCTTGTTGAAACCACATGTCAACCAAGTTCAGTTCTTCCATTTTTGGCAACAAAAAGTTTGTTAGCATCGAACGATAGCGATCGCCATTCACCGTAACGTTGCGTCCAACAGCATCTTTGAAAAAATACGGTCCAATGATTCCACCAGCGTACAAACCACACCAAACAGTGCATTTTTCGGGATGCATGGGCAGTTCTTGAACGGCCTCTGGTTGCTCTTCACTCCAAATGCGGCAATTTTGCTTATTTATGTAGACATTCAACCAGAAATGAGCCTCATCGCTGAACAAAATTTGTCGATAAAAAAGCGGATTTTCTGCCAACTTTTCTAGGGCCCATTCACTGAAAATTCGACGTTGTGGCAGATCGTTCGGCTATTCATGATGAAATGTCAAAGCATACTGAGCATCTTTCTCTTTGACACCATGTCTGAAATCCCACGTGATCTGTCAAATACTAATGCATGAAAATCCTAACCTCAAAAGAATCACCCTTTACTACCACCACGTACCAAATTTCAACCGGATCGGATGAATTTTGCTTCTCCAAAAGGCACTGGAGGTCAAATCTGGGGATCGGTTTATATGGGCGTTATATACAATTATGGACGGCTATGAACCAATTCCTGAATGGTTGTTGGATACCATATACTAACATAACGTACCAAATTTCAACCGAATCTGATGAATTTTGCTCTTCCAAGGGGCTCCGGAGGTCACATCTGGGGATCGGTTTATATGGGGGTTATATATAACTATGGACCGATGTGGACCACATAAAGAATATATATTCTGGGTCGTGGTGAAATTCTGAGGCGTTCGTCCGTCCGTCTGTTGAAATCACGCTAACTTCCGAACGAAACAAGCTATCGACTTTAAACTTGGCACAAGTAGTTGTTATTGATGTAGGTCGGATAGTACTGCAAATGGGCCATATCGGTTCACTTTTACGTATAGCCCCCATATAAATGGACCTTCACATTTGGCTAGCGGAGCCTCTAAGAGAAACAAATTTCATCCAATCCGGCTGAAATTTGGTTCATGGTGTTAGAATATGGTCTCTAACAACCAAGCAAAAATTGGTCCACATCGATCCATAATTATATATAGCCCCCATATAAACCGATCCCCAGATTTGGCTTGGGGATACTCTAAGAGAAACAAAATGCATCCGAAAGGGCTGAAATTTGGAGCATGGTGTTAGTATATGGTATCTAAGAACCATGCAAAAATTGGTCCACATTGGTCAATAATAATATAGCCCCCATAAAAACCGATCCCCAGATTGGCTTGCGGAGCCTCTAAAAGAAGGAAATTTCATCCTATCCGGCTGAATTGTGGTTCATGGTATTAGAATATGGTCTCTAACAACCATGCAAAAATTGGTCCATATCGGTCCATAATTAGATATAGTCCCCATATAAACCGATCTCCAGATTTGACCTCCTGAGCCTCTTGTAGTTGTAAATTTCATCCGATTCGGTTGAAATTTGGTACGTGGTCTAAGTATTTAGTCTTTACAAACGATGCAAAAATTCGTCCATATCGGTCCAATTATATATAGCCCCCATATAAACAGATCCCCAGATTTGACTTCCGGAGCCTTTTGGAGGAGCAAAATTCATCCGATCGGTTGAAATTTTTACATTGTGGGAGTATGTGGCCGCTAACAACCATGCCAAAATTGGTCCATATCGGTCGATAGTTATTTATAGCCCCCAGATAAACGTATCCCCAATCACACAAAAATTGGTCCATATCGGTTCGTAATTGTATATATACCCCTTATAAAGCGACCCCCATATTTCAATTCGGCTCTCTGCGAGTAATTACCGCTCAAAACTTCATATCCGTTGGTAATTATTTATACACTTCCCTGTATACCATATACCGGGTCAAGAACTGAATTATATACGTATTTAATCTGTTTGTTTTATTTTGGCTAATATATACCACGTAGTGACTAACTTACAATTTAGATGACGATGTTAAGAAGGTTTAAGATGGCAAGGTCATCGGCAAGTATTGCCACAACCCAAGTAATTCGATTGTGGATGACAGTCTTTAGTAGAAGTTTCTAAGCAATCCATAGTGGAGGGTACATAAGATTCGGCCTGGCCGAACTTACGGCCATATTTACTTGTTTTAATTAAATTAAAACTTTAATTTGTAAAATTTTTTTGAAATTTTTATCTGTGTAAGATTATAATTCATGTTTTTTGTGCACTAAAAACTTTTTTAAATTATATTCTCTTTATATCTGTATTTACAATACTGCCATAACATTCTCTTGCTTTTCAGTCCTATAGTCTTCTCAAGAAATTCTTTAGTTTTTCTAACAAAAATGTTTGAATTTCTTCTCGTATCTAAGCATTTGCTTAAGATAACAATGGTATTTATATGGAAAGGTCCTTCCATTTAGTCTTAATGGCATTTCATCTGTTTGAAGTCTATACTGGATATTGGTCAGTCTGAGTATTGGTAAAAATGATTGAAGACAAAAACCAAACATATTCACAAAAACTTAAACTTAAACCAAGAAGGGAAACCCCCAAAATCCTCAAACGATTGTATATCAATAAAGAGAAGTTTTACTTATTCACAGGAATGAATTGTTTTAGTTCAACTTTTTCCCAAAGTGAAGATTAAATGAAACTTCTTCGAATTCCTTTTAACTGGATGAATGAAAAAAGCAAAACAGAATAAAAAATATTCCTGGTTGTTTTGTTTTTTCCACTTGAAAAACCTTAACTTCTTCATTTTCAGCCGTTATCAACGAAACTACAAAACAAAAACCTCAAGAATTCACACATTTGTAAATAAAAAAAAAATGCTGTTGGGAAACATATCCATGTGGCAATGAACAGAAACTATAAATATATGGACAAGTTTTACGAGCTACAAGAGACAACAGCCACCAAAAAAGCAAAAAAAAAAATGAAATTTGTGACACCACTAACATTAGAGTGGTGCTGGGATGGGAGAGAAAGAACCACAAGAAGTGGCAAAGTTTTATAGTTGCCGCAACAGTGGAAACTAAGAAAACTTCAAAGTTAAAGTTAACTGTTACAATTGCAGCATCCAGATTTCATAGCTAAAGATTGAGAAGACGATGGCAATCCCACAATGAAGAAGTGAGGAAAAGTGGTAATACAGTTAACTTGGGGCTTAAGATATCTCACCCAATATCATAGGATACGCTTGGTTGAAACATTCAAAACAATGGAGTTTGGATAGCCATTGGATGAACACTATAACAATTTGATAAGAGTAGTGTTTCGTTTTCTTAACCCTTTCACTACCGAAATAAACCTAATGTTAAAAACTTCTTTTTTATACCCACCACCATAGAATGGTGACGGGGGTATAATAAGTTTGTCATTCCGTTTGTATCACATCGAAATATCGATTTCCGACTATATAATAAAGTATATATATTCTTGATCGGGGAGAAATTCTAAGACGATATAACGATGTCCGTCTGTGCGTCTGTCTGTCTGTCTGTTGTAATCACGCTACAGTCTTCAATAATGAAGCACAAACTCGTCTTTTGTCTGCAGGCAGGTCAAGTTCGAAGATGGGCTATATCGGTCCAGGTTTTGATATAGTTCCCATATAAACCGACCTCCTGATTTGGGGTCTTGGGCTTATAGAAATCGCAGTTTTTATCCAATTTGCCTGAAATTTGAAATCTAGAGGTATTTTATGACCATAAAGAGGTGTGTCAAAAATGGTGAGTATCGGTCCATGTTTTGGTATAGCCCCCATATAGACCGATCTCCCGATTTTACTTCTTGGGCTTATAGAAACCGCAGTTTTTATTCAATTTACCTGAAATTGGAAATCTAGAGGTATTGTACGACCACAATTACGTGTGTCAAAAATTGTGAGTATCTGTCCATATTTTGGTATAGCCCCCATATAGACCGATCTCCCGATTTTACTTCTTGGGCTAATAGAAAACGCAGTTTTTATTCAATTTACCTGAAATTGGAAATCTAGAGGTATTGTAGAACCACAAATACGTGTGCCAAAAATTGTGAGTATCGTTCCATGTTTTGGTATGGTCCCTATATAAGACCGTAGTTTTTATCCAATTTGTCTGAAATTGGAAACCTAGAGGTATTTTAGGACCATAAAGAGGTGTGCCGAAAATGGTGTGTATCGGTCCATATTTTGGTATAGCCCCCATATAGACCGATTTCCCGATTTTACTTCTTGGGCTTCTAGAATCCGAAGTTTTTATCCTATTTGCCTGAAATTGGAAATCTAGAGGTATTTTCGGGTCATAAAGAGGTGTGCCGAAAACGGTGAGTATCGGTCCATATTTTAGTATAGCCCCCATAAGAACGATCTCCCGATTTAACTCCTTGGGTTTCTAGAAACCGTAGTTTTTATCTGATTTGCCTGAAATTGTAAATATTCTGGTATTTTAGGCTCACAAAAACGTGTATCGGATTAAGTTTTTATCGGTCCATTTGGTAATGCCTCCAGATAGACCGACTCCACTTCTTGAGGGTGTAGAAGGCGCACTGATCATGAAAATTGCTTGAAACTCAATGTAAAATTTCCAGATTTTACTTCTACAGATTTAAGATTTCAAATCAAGACGTTATTTTATAATTTTCTTGCACACTTACAAGAGATGTTAATGATTCCTCTAAAACTCAAACAAAAATGGTTCTTATAAATCCAGAGTCTGATATAGTCCTCATAGGTGAAATCTTTAAATTTATCTTCGGGAAGTGTCCTCAAGTCCTCAATCCCTCCTGAAATTTCAAAGGAAACCCTAATATTTGGTTCATGGTGGTTGGTATTTAAGATTCGGCCCGGCCGAACTTAGTTCTGTATATACTTGTTTCTTCTGTTTTTACTTGTACTAACAGCATGTAGAACTAACATTGTCATTTTGAAAACCCATCTCAATTACTTCAAGAGCTATGTGAACTTGTTCTGAAAACTTGATTCTTGAATTGTGACCAAAAGGCCTTTGGGGAAAACAAGAGCTATTTGGCCTATAATATCTTTCAAAGTGTAAAAAAAAAATACAAAAAAGTTAATGCTGTTTAACCCTCTAATGCCCAATCCCGCCTTTAGGCGGTCTTCATTAATTAATGAAGCTTTTAGTAAAACACACCTTAAGAGGCTTTGCAGCAAATACTGAATTTTACCGTATAAATTTGTCTTGTTTAGTTTTCTTAATATTGTGTCGTTAACATTAAATATTTAATTAGCTGGCCAAAAAATTGGGCATTAAAGGGTTAAAGCGCAAGTTGAAGAGTTTCTGTGCCATTTATGAAACATGGATTCACTTGTTGACACCGGAAAATAAGCGGTGTTTTGAACCTCGAACATGATCAGAAGAAGGCGGAGGTTTTCTCTTGGACCGGAAAGGCAACGACTACAGTGTAATGGGATAGATCGAGTAGCTGGACAGAATCATTCCAAAGTAAACCTGTGTAGGTAGTTGAGGTGGGAAACTCTCTTGGCATTTGTGCAATATCCCCAGTAATCAAAGAAGGCGACGATTGTCGGAAAGACAGCGACAACTTTATACTGGGGTTTACGAAATGTGAGTCGTTGGGAAGAATCAAACGGCGAAAGTAATCAGAATTACCATTTTATAGTAATTTGTTAATAGTTTGAAGTAATCTCTAAAATTATTTTGTAATGCGAGAGTTTCCTGAGTTTGGCCATTTCGATGTTGAATTGGAGAAAAAACACAATTTCTCTGGATGACGAAAAAGCCATTCTTCGGTCTCGCCACGGTCAAATTTGGATTCATTGGATCATTACTCCCTTTCCAGCTGGCCTTGAGAAATCGTATTTTTTAGACGAATTAAAAATATGACATTTTACAGGGCCAATTGTACCAAGCTAACAGGCGACCATTTTGAAAAACTGTTACTTCTGTGCTTTTTATGTTGGTTACATACATATCCCATCGGAGACGATTCTGGCTGGTATACTAAAACAACTGCTGACGCTTTTGTTGCTGTACCACACAATAGTTCCACTATTGCCATACATTTTCTTCTTGAGCTTTGAACAAAAATTGCATTCAAAAATTAAATGAAAAACTTTTTGCATAATCGTTTTTGGTGAAATACAACAATAACAACGGCATTCAACTCAATAGCCCAGCGTATCTAACTCCAACTTCTCAGCCTTCTCAGCTTTGGTTTTAACTTCTGCAATAGCTATGATAATAAGAACATTGACAACGAACCTCACTATCACCATGGTGGCACAAATCGCACCACAACTTCTCTATCGCAAAATGCCACAAATGAAAAATTATCCCCTCTCTCTTTCTACACAAAAAAAAAAAAAAAAAATAAAAATAATTGTTCACGAAATTAATTGATCCAATTAATTTTTTATTTGAAATGACACGAAAATGATAGTATCAATCACAGTTTTTATTTGAATAAAAATTAATTAATTGATTTGATTTTAAAATTTAAATTAATTTGTTAATTGATTCAAATAAAAATTTAATTAATGTCGATTGGAAAACTCAATCAAAATATATATATATATATATATATATATATATATATATATATATATATATATATATATATATATATATATATATATATATATATATATATATATATATATATATATATATATATATATATATATATATATATATATATATATATATATATATATATATATATATACGCAACCCAAGTAATTCGAAACTTCTTCAGTAGAGGTTTCTACGCAATCCATGGTGGAGGGTACATAAGCTTCGGCCTGGCCGAACTTACGGCCGTATATACTTGTTTCAGGTTGGATTTAGCAGTTTTTTCGACAAAATTTAAATAATTTGTACGATTTTATGATTTCTTAACCAATTTGAAACAAAAAAAAGAAAGCTAAAATTACCCATTAAAAATATGAAAAATACATTATATAAGAAATTGTATGAAAATAACTTCCTGTGTAGTTGAAATAAAGAACATCATTTGGAGTACACATTCTGGAAGTGCTTTTAAAGTTGTGCCTTTGGAAGAACTTCAAAATTTTTTTGCTGGAATATTAATTGTATCAGTTTCAAAATTCAATTAAGTGTAAGTGGAAAAAAATTCCACGATAATTTTTTGTGTGTAGCAAGATTTACAAACAAAGAAGAATTAAGGAGACATTTCACACAGAACAAGAATAACAAAAAACGAAACGCTGGATGCCCAAAACTTTAAGTGATATTATTTGGAACATAAAAGTTGGTAATTTTTCGCTGGGCGAAAACCACAGAAAAATACTAAGTCACATTTAGGGGCTAGCAATGGCTAAATACTTTCTACACAATTAGACAAGGCGCGTAGTCAGAACGTAAGGTTCATCTACTTACAGTTAGTGGGAGCAAAGAGCAACTATTAAAAGACGAAGAAACATGTGTGTGTGTTATCCCATTCTGTTGAACTTTATTTCGCTTAAATTTACATTTTTTTGCCGGATATGAAAATAAAATAGAATTTCAGCAGCCATATAAGTTTTTCCATTTGTTTCGTTTGATATGTCTATTGCGATAGTGAATTAGTTTACCAAGGTTACAAGAAGAAGGGACAAACACAATAAGAAAAAAAAAAACAACTCGAAATCCTAAAGTCCGATATAATTTACCTAAACAACCATGGCTTTTAAGCAGTTGCGAAAAACTGTGTTCCATTGTCTGGTTATAATGTTTGTTTAAAATTTTGTTTTAGCTTTTAAAGTATAATAAGTGATTGTATAGATTATGATTTTTACTAAAAACAAACGAGCTGTTTTCTATCTATAAATCGTGCGAACAATCATTGGCAATCAAGTGATACCAAATGACACCATTCACACCGAACAAATATTTCGGTAATGACAAAGATTTCACGGCCATGAAATAAGAATGCCCATTTGCGTATAAATAACACATTTCTGTTATGCAAAGATTCTTTAATTGACCAAAAGTAGATAAACTTTTCATTTAAGGCGTTTTCTACTTGAAGTAAGGCGATTCGATTTGAGCTAAACATAGAAGCGGATCCAACGATGTTGACATTCCGCTAAAGATTTTGGTATTGATTCCAAACAAAAGATCCCAAGATTCGTTAAAAAAATACATTTTTAGCAACCTATCTGGCTTTAAGTCTAGGCTAAATAAAATTAAAATTGGGATCCAAATCTCATTTACCAAAGTTTCATTATCTTTTAGCGGTATATTAATAAAGCTATTCACGTACAAATAAATGTCAATTTAAAACTCCAAGTTATAACGGCTATTTCAAAGTAGAAAAAAATATTTTTTTAATTTAAAAAAAAAAAAAACATTAAGCCAAAGATGCAAATCTTCAAAATAAGTGTTGGTCTATATTCATGTTCCAAATTTAAAGAAAACAATTTTTAATGCAAATATTAAGAACTTTCTTTTAATTAAGTTTTGTTTTTATACCCTCCACCATAGGATGGGGGTATATTAACTATGTCATTGCGTTTGTAACACATCGAAATATTGCTCTAAGACCCCATAAAGTATATATATTCTGGGTCGTGGTGAAATTCTGAGTCGATCTGAGAATGTCCGTCCGTCCGTCCGTCTGTTGAAATCACGCTAACTTCCGAACGAAACAAGCTATCCACTTGAAACTTGGCACAAATAGTTGCTATTGATGTAGGTCGGATGGTATTGCAAACGGGCCATATCGGTCCACTTTCGGCCCCCATATAAACGGATCCCCAAATTTGGTTTGCAGACCCTCTAAGAGAAGCAACTTTCATCCGATCCGGCTGAAATTTGGTACATGGTGTTAGTAAAGGGTGATTTGTTAAGAGCTTGATAACTTTTTTTTTTAAAAAAACGCATAAAATTTGCAAAATCTCATCGGTTCTTTATTTGAAACGTTAGATTGGTCCATGACATTTACTTTTTGAAGATAATTTCATTTAAATGTTGACCGCGGCTGCGTCTTAGGTGGTCCATTCGGAAAGTCCAATTTTGGGCAACTTTTTCGAGCATTTCGGCCGGAATAGCCCGAATTTCTTCGGAAATGTTGTCTTCCAAAGCTGGAATAGTTGCTGGCTTATTTCTGTAGACTTTAGACTTGACGTAGCCCCACAAAAAATAGTCTAAAGGCGTCAAATCGCATGATCTTGGTGGCCAACTTACCGGTCCATTTCTTGAGATGAATTGTTCTCCGAAGTTTTCCCTCAAAATGGCCATAGAATCGCGATCTGTGTGGCATGTAGCGCCATCTTGTTGAAACCACATGTCAACCAAGTTCAGTTCTTCCATTTTTGGCAACAAAAAGTTTGTTAGCATCGAACGATAGCGATCGCCATTCACCGTAACGTTGCGTCCAACAGCATCTTTGAAAAAATACGGTCCAATGATTCCACCAGCGTACAAACCACACCAAACAGTGCATTTTTCGGGATGCATGGGCAGTTCTTGAACGGCTTCTGGTTGCTCTTCACTCCAAATGCGGCAATTTTGCTTATTTACGTAGCCATTCAACCAGAAATGAGCCTCATCGCTGAACAAAATTTGTCGATAAAAAAGCGGATTTTCTGCCAACTTTTCTAGGGCCCATTCACTGAAAATTCGACGTTGTGGCTCGTTAGTAAGTCTATTCATGATGAAATGTCAAAGCATACTGAGCATCTTTCTCTTTGACACCATGTCTGAAATCCCACGTGATCTGTCAAATACTAATGCATGAAAATCCTAACCTCAAAAGAATCACCCTTTATATGGTTTGTAACAACTATGTAAAAATTGGTCCACATCGGTCCATAATTATATGTAGCCCCCATATAAACCGATCCCCAGATTTGGCTTGCGGAGCCTCTAAGAGAAGAAAGTTTCGTCCGATCCGGCTGAAATTTGGTACGTGGTGTTTGTATATGGTCTCTCACAACTATTCAAAAATTGGTCCACATCGGTCAATAATTATATATAGCCCCCATATAAACCGATCCCCTGATTTGGTTTGCGGAGCCTCTAAGAGAAGCAAATTTCATCCGATCCGGCTGAAATTTGGTACATGGTGTAAGTATACGGTCTCTAATGGCCATGCAAAAATTGGTCGAAATCGGTCCATAATTATATATAGCCCCCATAATTATATATTAATATTGGTCGAAATCGGTCCACAATAATATACATCGGTCCATAATTATATACAGCCCCCATATAAACCGATCCCCTGATTTGGCTTTCGGAGCCTCTAAGAGAAGCAAATTTCAATCGATACGGCTGAAGTTTGGTACATGGTGTTAGTATATGGTCTCTAACAACTATGTAAAAATTGGTCTACATCGGTCCATAATTATGTATAGCCCCCATATAAACCGATCCCCAGATTTTACCTCCGGTGCTTTTTGGAGAAGCAAAATTCATCCGATCTGGTTGAAATTTGTACGTGGTTGTAGTATATGATATTTAACCACCATGCCAAAAGTGTTCCATATCAGTCCATAATCATATATAGCCCCCATATAAACCGATCCCGAGATTTGGTTTTGGAGCCTCTTGGAGGAGCAAATTTCATCCGAGTCAGTTGAAATTTGGTTCATTGTGCTAGTATATGACCGTTAACAACCATGCCTAACTAGGTCCATATCGGTCTATAGTTGTATAATATATACCACTAATATATACCACTTATGGACTAACTCACAATTTAGAAAACGATTTAAGATACCACAACCCAAGTAATTCGATTGTGGATGACAGTCTTTCGTAGAAGTTTCTACGCAATCCATGGTGGAGGGTACATAGGATTCGGCCTGGCCGAACTTACGGCCGTTTATACTTGTTTTATTTTAAGAAATTTTCTCCTTAAACTTGCATGGTTGTTAGAGACCACATACTAACACCATGTACCAAATTTCAACCGGATCGCATGAAATTTGCTTCTCGTAGAGGCCCCGCTGCCAAATCGGGCGATCGGTTTATATGGGGGCTGTGTATAATTATGGACCGATGTATATTATTGTGGACCGATTTCGACCAATATTAATATATAATTATGGGAGCTATGTATAATTATGGACCGATTTCGACCAATTTTTGCATGGCCATTAGAGACCGTATACTTACACCATGTACCAACTTTCAACCGGATCGGATGAAATTTGCTTCTCTTAGAGGCTCCGCAAGCCAAATCGGGGAATCGGGTATATGGGATCTATATATAATTATGGACGGATGTGGACCAATTTTGGCGTTGTTGTTAGAGACCATATACTAACACCACGTACCAAATTTCAGCCAAATCGGATGAAGTTTGCTCCTCATAGAGGATCTGCAAGCCATATTTGATGGTCCGTTTATATGGGGGCTATACGTAAAAGTGGACCGATATGGCCCATTTGCAATATCATCCGACCTACATCAATAACAACTACTTGTGCCAAGTTTCAAGTCGATAGCTTGTTTCGTTCGGAAGTTAGCGTGATTTAAACAGACGGACGGACGGACGGACATGCTCAGATCGACGCAGAATTTCACCACAACCCAGAATATATATACTTTATGGGGTCTTACAGCAATATTTCGATGTGTTACAAACGGAATGACAAAGTTAATATACCCCCATCCTATGGTGGAGGATATAAAAATATTTTCTTAATTTTGAAAAAACTTTAAGCCTAAGATGCAAATCTTCAAAATAAGTGTTGGTCTATGTTCATGTTACAAATTCAAAGAAAACAATTTTTAAAGCAAATATTATGAACTTTCTTTTCATTAATTTTTTTATTTTAAGAAAATTTCTCCTTAAAATTGTGTAAATTGCCTGTCCTAAATTTTAAAGGTTATATATTATTTTCTCGCATCTTTGGCTCGAAATCAATAAAAAAAAATTTCGAAATACTGAGTACATTGTTTTTCTCAGTGCAGATTATCCATATTGTTTATCAGCCACTAGAATTTCGAACGTACAAGCAACTCAAGTGCTTTGATGGTCTATTTAATTTGTTCATTCGTCAGGTAAACGCCAACTAAATTGATTTGCCAAAAATGAAATCGCACTTTAAAATTGCAAAATATTTAATATTGGTTATATTCATAGTTAATGGTCTAGCTGCTCCTCTTGATAGTTGGAATGAACAGGAGGAAGATCATGAACTAATTGGTGGATTCTTTCAAGGAGATATGGAAGTAGAGTTTACTCGTAATGGAGAAATTGCCGAATCCAAGCGTTGGCCTAATGGCAAAGTTCATTTTAAAATAGATGAGGTTTTTGGTAAGCAGAAATTTAGAACTCACTGAGAAATGTAAAAAGAAATATATATAATTATTTTTAACTTCGCAATTTTAATTAGACGCTGAACATGTCAATCATATTTTACATGGTCTTCGACTCATTGAGGAAGTTTCCTGCATTCGTTTCATTCCCGCTCCAGCAGATATGACCGCTTATCTTCATTTCATTGGTGAACCCTCAGGTTGTCATACAAAAGTTGGCTATCGCGGTCAATTGCAGACATTGAATTTACAAGTTGATCCCTTGGATACGGGATGCTTCAAACTGGGAACTATTGTACATGAAGTCCTGCATAGCTTGGGTTTTCATCATCAACAATGTGCCTCTAATCGTGATGATTTTGTTAAGATTGTCGAAGAGAATATTAAAGAAGGTAAAGAGGGCAACTTCAAGAAATACGATGCTGACACCGTCTCCGACTTTGGCATTGAATATGACTATGGTAGTGTGCTTCACTACAGTTCTACGGCATTTTCGAAGAATGGCCAGAAAACTATTATACCTTTGAAGGATGAGGATATTGAGATTGGTCAACGCCGCGGTATGAGCTCTGGTGATATTGCCAAATTGAATTTGATGTATAAATGTCCGGTATTAGTTTAAAAGCTTACAATAATCGATATATTGATCGAAATAAGAGAAAATATGATTTAAAGAAAATAATCTTTGTTTACAGTAAAGCAGTGAATAACTAATCTCGGGGTTAGTTTTTTTTTTTCGTTATTTCAATATTTTATTAGATTTTCTTTTATATCGCAATTACGTGAATTGCATCTTCATTGAAATCTTCAAAATAAGTAAATATAAAAAACATGTAAATATCACAGCATTGTTTTTAATTTAAATACAATTATTTCTTATTTATATAACGATCAGTTACATACAAAAATGAGAATCAAAAATTCGATTTTTATTGCCTTTAACCAAGAGGCTTAGAAACAAAGGGAAATTCCGTTTCTCAAAACTTTCCTTGGGGAGAAACGTGTTTATTCTTTGGTGGTATTCATTCTAAAATAGTTGACTGGTGGTCCAAGTTTATGGTATAGACCTTATGAGATACTAAGTACTTAAGGTTAAGCATAACCTTAGTCAAAACAAGTATATACGGCCGTAAGTTCGGCCAGGCCGAAGCTTTGTACCCTCCACCATAGATTGCGTAGAAACTTCTACTGAAGACTGTCATCCACAATCGAATTACTTTCGTTGCGGTAACACTTGCCGATGGCAAGGTATCTTAAAGTTTCCTAACACCATCTTCTAAATCGCAAGGTCCATACGTGGTATACATTAAACTAAAAAAAGCCGATTAAATACGTATATATGTTAATTAAGTTTGACAAAATATTCTATAGAAAAAAAATTTGACAAAAGTTTCTAAAGAAATAAAATTTGACAACATATTCTATAGAAGTAAAGTTTGGGCAACATTTTCTATAGAAATAAAATTTTGACAAAATTTTCTATAGAAATAAAATTTTGACAAAATTTTCTATAGAAATAAAATTTTGACAAAATTTTCTATAGAAATAAAATGTTGACAAAATTTTATATAGAAATAAAATTTTGACAAAATTCTCCACAGAATTAAAATTTTGACAACATTTTCTATAGAAATAAAATTTTGGTAGATTATTTTTGGGTAGAGTGGCAACCATGATTATGAACCGATATGGACCAATTTTTGTGTGATTGTGGATCGGCTATATATAACTATAGATCGATATGGACCAATTTTGGAATGGTTATTAGCGCCCATATACTAACACCACGTTCCAAATTTCAACCGGATCAGATGAATTTTGCTCCTCCAAGAGGCTGCGGAGATCAAATCTGAAGGGTTTATATGGGGGCTATATATAATTATGGACTAATATGGACCAATTTTTGCATGCTTGTTAGAGACTATATACTAACACCATGCACCAAATTTCAACCTAATCGGATGAATTTTGCTCCTCCAAGAGGTTCCGGAGTTCAAATCTGGGGATCGATTTATATGGGGGCCATATATAATTATGGACCGATATGGACAAATTTTTGCATGGTTGTTAGAGACTATATACTTACACAAAGTACCAAATTTCAACCGGATCCGATGAATTTTGCTCCTCCAAGAGGTTCCGGAGGTCAAATCTGGGGATCGATTTATATGGGGGCTATATATAATTATGGACCAATATGGACAAATTTTTGCATGGTTGTTAGAGACCATATACACAAAGTACCAAATTTCAACCGGATCCGATGAATTTTGCTCCTCCAAGAGGTTTCGGAGGTCAAATCTGGGGATCGATTTATATGGGGGCTATATATAATTATGGACTGATATGGACCAATTCTTGCATGGTTGTTAGATACCATATACTTAAACAAAGTACCAAATTTCAACCGGATCCGAAGAAGTTTGCTCCTGCAAGAGACTCCGTAGGTCAAATCTGGGGATCGGTTTATATGGGGGCTATATATAATTATGGACCGATATGGACCAATTTTTGCATGGTTGCTAGAGACCATAAACTTACACCATGTACCAAATTTCTGCCGGATCGGATGAAATAGGCTACTCTTATAGGCTCCTCAAGCCAAATCTGATCGTCGTGGGGGCTATACGAAGAAGTGGTATGGCCCATTTGCAATACCATCTGACTTACATCAATAACAACTACTTGTGTCAAGTTTCACGTCGCTAGCTTGTTTCGTTCGGAAGTTAGCGTGATTTTAACAAACGGACGGACGGACATGCTTAGATCGACTCAGAATTTCACCACGACCCATTGCTCGATAATGGAAAACTTAACAGCTATTGGGCTAGAATACAAAGATAAGGGAGCTTTGGATCCAGGTCGATTGGTTTACAAGACTGAAAACTGAATATTCTTTGGTATGACCCAAACCAGAACAGCACTGGGCAACGATTGAAACAGACCTGGACGACAATCAGGACGATCAGAATTGAGGGCACATCTGTAAGGAACAGAAAACTTGGAAAATGATACAACTGATCACTTTCGTGTAAGCTTAGTAACTCCCGGGCTCTTCCCACACTGAAAAAAATATTGTTGTGAGGTCAAAGATTTCATGCCTTTAAAATACGAATGCAAATTTTGCTTAGCATAGAAGACGCATTACTCTAATACAAAGTTTTTTTTCCTTGTCCAAAAGTCGATAAACTTTTCAATGAAGTCGTATTGTCCTTATAATTAGGTGCTTTGACTTAAAAATTGGTATCATAACATGAAAGAAGAAATGTTTGGGCTAAGGTCAACTTGACTTGAATAATTCTGAAATTTATTGAATTTTTCTTTTAATGAATTTGTCTTTAAATTGGTTGTCTGTTTGCATTTTGACTAGCAATGTTTTTTATTAGTTATTGTAACTCATTATATAACATGTCACTCCTTTATAAATTTAGATTAAATTTCAAGTTGATTCGAATACTAAGGTCCACGCAATAAAAATTTCTCTAAAAATTCCACCATTGTTATTTCTCATGTTCATCGCATCCATTCACCACCACGTCTCCATAGCAAGGTGGAGGTGTTTCGGGACGTGGAGCAGAAGGTAAACATTCCTGAGGTTCAGGACTAGAAGTCTCATTGGAATTCTGTCGATCGGCAAAATGTTGACTCAAACGATTATTAAATAAATTACTACGGCTAAGTCTTCTAATTAGGGTGGCCGTATTTTGATTTATGGTACGATAATATTGACTTCTGGCTGGTCGTCCAAATAATCGTGATAGGAAATTTTCACCTACTGGACCTTCGTAGCGTACCATGGCAGTTCGATTTGGAGGATGTGGGGCACGTCTTCTAACTGGCCTTCTACTTTGTGGGGGTAAATTTTGGCGGGCCAATGGTTGAGTTCCTATGCCCTCCTCGTGCTGTTCTTCGATTTCGGGAAAGCGATCTAATGAAAAATAAAGCAAAGTTATTTTTTTACAATTCTCCAAAGATGTTTTTTTTTCTGAAAGAAAATTGTAAACAAATGAAATTCTATTTTCTTTATTTTAAAAGAGAATTTCGTTTGTTTAAAATTTCCTTTTTTATATCAAATTTAGCCGATTTACTAGCTAGAGCTGCCGCGATTGTCTCTAATGTGGTTTATTTCCTTTAAAAAAAATAATTTGCATAAAAATAAAGTTATTTCTTATAAGAAGAGATCTTGTACTTTTCAAGATAGTCTTATTGACTTATTTTTTGAAAATGAGTCAAATCGGCTAATCCACTTCTGGTGTTGGCCCAATTCGACCAATCAACTTTTATCGACAAAATCAACTGTGATTTTAATGATCTCATACGAAGAAGAAAATGATCTGATAAAAATGAAAACATACTCAACAAATTGTAATGTGATATTCGAAATCGCAAAATTTCCGTTTGGCGATACGTCCTAAACCCTAAAACAAAACAATTTTAAATTTTGGCAAAATAGTTCTGCTTGGTAAGAAGTTCAAATACAAATTTACTTTTAGTCCGACAGGGTCTCCATTTATTTCTTTATAAGAAAACTAAGTTCTAGCGATTTGCCATTTTGAATGTCGGAAAATAGGGAAGTGCTTTTTTTCTCAATGTCGTTTTGAAAATAAAAATTTTGAAAAAATGAAGAATATAGCTTTTCGGAATTTTTAAAAAAGTTACAAAGTTTTAAACTTAACAAACGTCGATTTTCACAGAAAATATATTTTTTTTTGTTCATGTAAAGCACGATTCTGAAATACAACAAACTATGGAATTTTTCCTACATATTTTTCCCATTTTAGAAAATATTTCGTTTAAAAAATTTTGTTAGAAAGTCTTCACTATATCACCATCATAATTACCTCTCTTTTTGGATGCGCAGCAATTTTTCAAACACAAAGCACAGGTTAGTATACAAATAACCAGGGTTATTCCGCAAGCAGCTCCCAGGAAGAAAGAGAATTTAGCTTCACTTGAAGTGAAGGTATCCAAAGCTCGTTTCTCATGCCAGGCTGTATTAAGATTTCCCAGACATTTTCTATAGCTCTGGCAAAGTTTAAATTTCTGGCTATCACAGAGAACAGCATCAGGGGCAAAACGTAGCCATTCACTGCTGGCCAAAAACGAATCTGTGATCTCCGATGAGTCTTCCTGCTCATCCAAATCTTCTTCACTATCTAATGTAAGATGCCATTGTTTAAGGAAATCCGGCTGTGGCTCTTCAACTTCTTCCAGTAGAGTCATCTTCTGAAATTTTTCATTATTTCTGAATGACTCAATGGGAGCTATGATTTCTGCTGAATCCTCTTGACATTGATCAATTACAACATTTAAGCCTTGACCTCTAAGTAATTGAACGTTTTCCTTTATGGGTGGGGTACATTTAAAGGAGTTCCCCGATAAGTTTAAAGTTTTCAAATTTTGTAAACCCAAAAAATCATTTACTCCAAATGTATTCAATAGATTTTGTGATAAGTCCAGATCATTGAGGTTAGGCAATGAGGAAAATAATGACTCGTGAACGAAAATCAATTGCGAATTCCTTAGATTTAAGGTGGTCAATGAAATACTTCGGAGGAATGGTTTCGTTTCCAATGTCATAAATTTATTACCCTCTAGGTTGATATTTATTAGACGGCGATTTCTTTCGAATATACGCTCATCCATATATTCGAGTCGATTGTATGATAAATCGATCTCCAAAATGCGTTTCAGCTGGGAAAAACTATCCAAATCCAAAGTTTGTATTGCATTGTGGGAGAGATTGAGATATTTCACATGGTAATATTTCTGAAAAACAAAAGAAATAGAAATTAGATAGAATAAATGATTTATGGTTGGCGAATTCCCTACATCTGTTCCATTTTCCATCTTCGCTTATGGTTGCCCTAAGTGACGAAATAGTTGCATTTGATTCAGTGTTTTTGTCTGTTTTTATCACTGCTTATTATCATCGTTTCGAATTTATCCGTATTTATGCGGAAGCCTTTGGTGTTCATTTCGCTTGATAAAAGGTTAGCGGCCACTGCTAACCTCTATCACTTACTGAATAAGAACTTTATTAGTAAGCGAGAAGTATCAATAGAGACGAAAGTAGAAGACTATAATTCGACACATACTCCCACTTTTACTTATGGAAGCGAATCGTGGGCCCACACAACGAAAAGCAAAAGCAGAATCCAAGCTACGGAAAGGAAGTGCCTACGACAAGCTGTCGGAAAAACAAGATGATCTAGAATAAGAAACGATGATCTACTTTATCCTTAGAACCCCTAAACGACAGTATAGGTAGGAATAAATTAAGATGTTTGGACATGTTGTAAGAATGACAGATGTACGATCGCCGAAACGAATTTTCAAAGCCAGGCCAACAGGTAGGATATACCGAGGTAGAAAGAGAACAACATACGCGGTTCCAAAGATTTTGTCTTTACTTTAAAATTTTTCATATAGATTCCGAGCCAAAAATGCGGAGAATACAAGCTAGGATAATTTTAAGACACAATTCTCGTTTAAATTTGGGTTTTGTGTACTTGACTCTAGGAAGCAAATTTAAATTGTTCGCTTTTTCAGCTTTGTTTCACCATATGCTATCAAAGTCCTTTAAAAGCGAGTTAACGGCAACTTTATTTTTCAAATTAAGACTCGACTTCCAGTAGAAATTATGCTATGTTTCAAGTAAAAACCGTCTTTAAAATAAAGTGTTGGAAAACATGTCCTATATTTGAACGATTTTTTGCTTTGTAGTCAAGATGCAAAAAGAAAACAAATTTAAAGACAATTTCGTTAAATTTAAAGAATTTTTCTGAATTATTAAAGTCAAGTTTACCTTAGTCCAAACGTTGGGAGCCACCGTGGTGCAATGGTTAGCATGCCCGCCTTGCATACACAAGGCCGTGGGTTCGATTCCTGCTTCGACCGAACACCAAAAAGTTTTTCAGCGGTAGATTATCCCACCTCAGTAATGCTGGTGACATTTCTGAGGGTTTTAAAGCTTCTCTGAGTGGTTTCACTGCAATGTGGAACGCCGTTCGGGCTCGGCTATAAAAAGGAGGTCCCTTGTCATTGAGCTTAACATGGAATCGGGCAGCACTCAGTGATAAGAGAGAAGTTCACCAATGTGGTATCACAATGGACTGAATAGTCTAAGTGAGCCTGATACATCGGGCTGCCACCTAACCTAACCTAAACTAGTCCAAACGTTTTTTCTTTCATATTATGATACCCATTCTTAAGTGAAAGCACTTAATTATAAGGACAATACGACTTCATCGAAAAGTTTATCGGCTTTTGGACAAGGAAAAAAACTTTATATTAGAGAAATGCGTCTTCTATGCTAAGCAAAATTTGCATTCGTATTTTAAAGACATAACATCTTAGACCTCACGACAATATTTTTTCAGTGTAGGTCCCCACATCTATTGTTTGCTATTAAAAGTTAAATTGTACATGCCTTATTATAAATGTTTAACCATTTCAAATTTGAATCGTGAATAGTAGTTATTTTTTTGATAATGCTTGGTGCCATTTTATCATTATTAGAATGACACCGTCTGTTCTCCGTTTGGCACCAAGAGCGTGTTGATTCACTTTCATGAACCGACTATTGTGAAACGCCATTATTATGAAATTCCATTTAAAATTATTTTTGTGCGTATACGTACCTGAAATGATGTGCTCTCTATACTGGCAATTTCATTGTAGCTCAAATCCAAGATCTGTACAATTTTAGGGGCTTCAATCTCCGCACTTATAAGATTTTTCGAACTAAAAAAAGTTTTTGTTTACAATATTTGTTTAGTTTCTTATATTAAGCATTCCTTGAAATCTCACCTACATTGGGCCCTATTGAGATTTTGATATAAATCACATTTACAAAATCTGGGGCACACCTTTATCTCTCCTCTGGCCAGTACAGCAAGAACCATAAAAATGGCAAAATTTATTGTTATGTGAGCCATTTTGGAGTTCTCTCAAATTGCATGGTTTAGTAGAAATTTTCGGCTAGTATTTAAAAAAAAAACAAATATTTTGTTTTAGCTTCCGTAAGTATCTTCTATTTTATTGACGTTATATTTTTATTTCGATAGAGCGCACTCATGTTATCTTATGTAGACGTAAAAAATGACTAAATGTCTTAACGCTATTAGGCTTACCCAGTGAGTAATCGTTATCTATATATCTGACGAAAAGTGGTGAAAGAACCCTAGAGGAATAAACCGACTAAATTAATGCTATACAAAATCGCAGTGCAAATTATCATCTCCCAGTATGAGTATAACGTGGCTCCAGAAATTAATACGAACAAAAAATAAGAACAAGATTGGAATCGTTTAAAATATATATAAATTACTGATTTTCATTTTTTTCGGGTTTTTGGTGACCATCTTCCTTCAATGGTGATTTTAGATTATCTTTTTGAATTCACGACTATTTTTTTGCAGTAGTCACACCTAATACAACTTCTCAGTGTGTCCCGAGCACCTTTAACTGCTTTCTGACCTCGATGAAAAACTGATGTCTAAAATATTGATTTTTCGCTTCTGTTTATTCAATTCCGGCACCTTAGTAAGGAGGAGCATTTAAATTATCCACAAAAAATTAAAATAAAACAGTTTTTTAGAGAAGAAAAAAAAACTGTTGTATTTAAACTCTCCTTATATGTTAACTTCATGTATTAAATGAGTATTACTATACCATTCACTGTAGCTCGCATATTAGTTGATAAGATAACATTATGGCTATATCTTATCATATGCATTGCAACATATGAATAACAATTTCACTATCTTCCTGAAGAGATTGAATGTGAAAGCGAGAGAGAGAGAGAGAGAAAGAGAGAAATAGATAAACAAATGACTTATATTTTATGATTATAAACAACTGCAAAGGCATTGTATCTATTTGGATTTTCTGATATTTAGTGCATACTCGTAGTTTTGTTAGGTAGACATTCTCCATATGACAGTGTTGTACGCTACTACTTTTGGAACTGTTAAGATAAACATTTACTCTCTCATTAATGTGCTTTAAACAGTTCTGTTAAATGAATGTGTATAACAGCATTTGATTCAGTAAAAGCTTTTCTTGTTAAACCATATTTGGTTTCTCTCACTTTTCTGTTTCGCCTTCGAGAAATTAGAGCTATTGTAACGGTAGCAGTCGATAACGAAAATGCTGGTGAAGAACTCTGTAATCGAATCGATTAAACAGGAATTTTAAATTATCATAAAAATTTACTACTATATGATCTTATGATATTGGGCATAATATGAAGATCCAAAAACGAAGCTGTTTGGGCTCTTCAGGCTTTTTAAGAGTCGCTTCAGTACCAATTTCCTCCATACAACAAGCCATGTATTCCTCAATAAAACAGTATTTTTAGCATTTATTATTTAATTATAAGCGTCCACTTCATATTATTAAGAAGATTAAGGGAATTGATACTATTAAGTTACTGAAAGGAAGGGAAAGGGTGCAATGCACTAAATCATGATTTTAGGGGCAAAAAATACTTCCCACCAAGATCGTTTCACAAAATTTTGTGAGTACATTTGTAGTTAAAAACAAATATATACGGCCGTAAGTTCGGCCAGGCCGAATCTTATGTACCCTCCACCATGGATTGCGTTTTCTAAATTGTGAGTTAGTTCATACGTGGTATATATTAGACAAAAAAGTTATGTATAGGTAAGTCTATAAATAATTACGAATCGACATGGACTTTTGCACGGTACGTAGAGAGCCAGAATTGAAATATGGGGGTCGCTTATGTTGGGGCTTTATACAATTATGAACTTGATATGGACCAATTTTTGTGTGATTGGGGATCGATTTGTCTGAGGGCTATATCTAACTATAGACCGGCATGGACCTAGTTAGGCATGGTTGTTAACGACCATATACTAACACAATGTACCAAATTTCAACTGACTCGGACAAAATTTGCTCCTCCAAGAGGCTCCAAAACCAAATCTCGGGATCGGTTTATATGGGGGCTATATATGATTATGGACTGATATGGACTAGAGGTGTGCACGTGAGTAATATTTTACTCACACACACTCACGACGGAAAAATCTTACTCACGCACACTCACGCACGATATTGTTTGGTAGGTCTCACGCACACTCACGAAAAGAAAACTGTAACTCACGCACACTCACGCACGAAAATGTAGTGACTCACGAATAATTTTATGAGTAAATTACCTGAGCACAATTAAAATGGAGAGCGTTATTTAACTCTTAACATCCTAGATGTCACTAAAATATCAAATGAATTTAACTTTGAAGCGTTTTATGTTGCACTGAAAAAAAGCATACCCTGTTCCAAAGATTTTGTCTTTACTTTAAAAAAATTGGTATTGATTTCGGAGAATACAAGAAAGGATACTTTTAAGACACAATTCTCTTTTAAAATCGGGTTTTGTGTACTTGCTTCTAGGAAGCAAATTTTAATTTTTCGATTTTTCTCTTCATATGCTATCAAAGTCCTTTAACAACAAGTTAACGACGACTCTATTTTCCAAATTAAGACTCGACTTCTAGTAGAAATTATGCTGTGCTTCATGTAAAAAACGTCTTTAAAATAAAGTGTTGAAAAACATGTCCTATATTTGAACGATTTTTTGCTTTGTATTCAAGATGCAAAAAGACAACAAATTTAAAGACAATTTTATTAAATTTAAAGATTTTTTCTAAATTATTAAAGTCAAGTTGACCTTAGCCCAAACATTTTTTCTTCTTCTTTCTTTTTCTTTGACCTTTGGTCAAGGAAAAAAAATTTATACTAAAGAAATGCGTCTTCTATGTTAAGCAAAATTTGCATTCGTATTTTAAAGACATGAAATCTTTCACCTCACAATATTTTTTCAGTGTGGAGAGCACGATTATTTTCGTGAGCGTAATTCGTTACTCACGCACACTCACGAAGATATTATTTTCGTGACTCACGCACACTCACGCCGCTGACATGAGCATGAGTCACGAAAATTTTCATGAGTCTGGACAATTTCGTGCCACGTGACACCTCTAATATGGACCACTTTTGGCAAGGTTGTTAAATATCAAATTTCAACTGAATCAGATGAATTTTGGTCTTCCAAGAGGCTCCGAAGGTCAAATCTGGTGATCGGTTTATATGGGGGCTATATATAATTATAGGCTGATGTGGACCAATTTTTGCATGGTTGTTAGAGACCATATACTGACACCATGTACCAAATTTCAGCCGGATTGGATGAAATTTGCTTCTCTTAGAGGCTCCTTAAGCCAAATTTGGGGGTCCGTTTATATGGGGACTATACGTAAAAGACCGATATGGCCCATTTGCAATACCATCCTACCTACATCAATAACAACTACTTGTGGCAAGTTTCAAGTCGATAGCTTGTTTCGTTCGGAAGTTAGCGTTGTTTCAACAGACGGACGAACGGACATGCTCAGATCGACTCAGAATTTCACCACGACCCAGAATATATATACTTTATGGGGTCTTAAAGCAATATTTCGATGTGTTACAAACGGAATGACAAAGTTAATATACCCCCATCCTATGGTGGAGGGTATAAAAATTGATTTTAGAAAAAATATGCGGGCCACGCCCCCTTTTTAGAGTAATGGCTATAAATACCTCAAAAAATTGTGTTATTTGTTTTTACATCCTTCAGCAAAGTTCTAGCTCTTGACTAGGCAAACAAAAATGTTGAATATATTAAGTCGGAAAAATTTCATCTTCATGCTCAAAACGCCAAAAATATAATTTTTCGCTTTTCCTACTACAGCTCATGAACTATTAAAAATTTTACCAAACAATCAAGGTAAGAAATGTAGCATATATAATTAGGAACAACTTTGTAATCCAAGCCTTTTACAACGTTTAGTCACTTTCCGAGTAAATTTTACAAATATATGAGCCAGAGCTATCCATAGCTCTGAGATGCATGTAAAGTATGTTGTGCACTCTCGAATCCTTACGAGTGGAACCAGCTCGATCCTCGTTATATCACTTGTTTCGAGCCTCTGCAGAGAAATTTACAATTTACTACTGAAACCACCGTGGTGCAATGGTTAGCATGCCTGCCTTGCATATACAAGGTCATGGGTTCGATTCCTGCTTCGACCGAACACCAAAAAGTTTTTCAGCGGTGGATTATCCCACCTCAGTAATGTTGGTGACATTTCTGAGGGTTTCAAAACTTCTCTAAGTGGTTTCACTGCAATGTGGAACGCCGTTCGAACTCGCCTATAAAAAGGAGGTCTCTTGTCATTGAGCTTAACATGGTGTCGGGCAGCATTCAGTGATAAGAGAGAAGTTCACCAATGTGGTATCACAATGTACTGAATAGTCTAAGTGAGCCTGATACATCGGGCTGCCACCTAACCTAACCTAACCTACTGAAACCTCGTTTATTTGAGATAAATATAGTAATATTTTGTATATTGTTACAGACATCGGGAACCATTCATATGTTGTGAAAAATATTTCACTAGTTTTAATGCAATGACGACGAGACTTTTGAGTACCATTTTCAAATTTCGAGGAGAAAGCAATTAAGATTGGGTGTAGATGTTTTAAACACCAATATTAATACCAGTAAAATATGCTAAAAGGTACATGCGAGAAAATGGTTTTCTCTCTTTCGTGCGAAAAATGTTTTTCATCACCGTTTTCAATGCCATTTGATTTCGACTTTTCAACATGAAAATCCAATTTTTTTTTTTAATTTTGTGTTTTTATTTGCTGCCAAGACTATGCATGCAAGAACTTATTCATATCTCAAACCGCCAGACTTCAATATGTAATTTCTATAATAATTATATGTAATTTCTTCAATATGTAATTTCTCTTAATTGCCAACAAAAACTCAAAGATTTCAACATTTTTAAACCTGAGTGTTTCTGAAAAATATCATTCATTCATTCATTAGCAGTCAAAAGCAGACAGTTTTGCCATGGCATAAGACTGGAGATTTCGACAAACAATCGCATGGAAAAATTTTCAATGGCATTTCAAAAAATTTTTAGTTTTACTCCACGAAAAACGATAAAAATAATCAAAATTTCACAAAAAAGTACGCCCAGAAAACCGTTAAAATAACTACGAAATACAAACATTTAGCAAATTCTATTTGTTTATAGTTAAACTATTCACCTTGAGTATTAGAACTCATATTTACATATTTTTGTATAAAAATATTTATTTAAAAAACAGTTTTTAATTTTAAAAAAATTGTGCTGATTTACTCTTGTTACCACCTATTAAAAGTTTTGTCAACATTAACGGCTGTTTGTTCATAAACAGGGTTGCCAACAATAACAATTTATTTTGATTTTTTACTATCAACATATTCGTTAATAAACCCCATCTAGAAAATATTAAATATTTAAAGTTGAAAATTTGACTTTTTGCCGCTAAAGTCGCGATTTCAGTCATAGTGCAATGGTTAGCATGCCCGCTTTGTATACACAGGGTCGTGGGTTCAAACCCAGTTTTGACCAAAAACCAAAAAGTTTTTCAGCGGTGGATTATCCCACCTCAGCAATGCTGGTGACATTTCTGAGGGTTTCAAAGCTTCTCTAATGCGCTTTACAGACTATCAGTTATTCCGGACGGAATGTCGGTGTTTGTAAAAAATCTTGCAGTATGTCGGATCGATACGACTTGTCGGCGATGAGTAAATAATCGGTAAATTGTTATCGATCCCATAAACATGCAGTAGTATCGATTATGCCTTCGGACTTAACTTATAATGTGCACAATATATGGGATATGTTCGACACGAGCACTGTCGTTCGGAATAACTGATAGTCTGTAAAGCGCATAAGTGGTTTCACTGCAATGTGGAACGCTGGCTCGGACTCGGCTATAAAAAGGAGGTCCCTTGTGATTGAACTTAACATTAAATCGGGGAGCACTCACTGATAAGAGTGAAGTTCAGCTATGGTATCACATAGTATATAATCTAATGGCGATTTCGATTGGGAAAAAAGGTGCAACATTCTCGAAATTGATTGCAACATATCAAGGACACTGCCATAGATTTTGGATCCTTTATACCTCACAATATTATAAATTAACAATAACTTTAGAATTACACTATCATTTGAGCGAAATGTCAATTAGGGAAAAAGTAGTGTAACACCAAGGCAACATATTTTTTGCGAATCGAAAACGCCCTAAGTGAGCCTAAAATATTGAGCTGCCACTATACCTAACCTAACTTACTGAACAGAAAATGCAAGATACCAATCCCACAAGCCTGACTATACATATGTTTCAGTGTTGGCTAATACGTAATTCTATAGACTTTAATGAAATCGGCCGGGTTAGATGAGTCAATTTGGGTCCTTTATGTTAATTCCTTATGGAAATTACATACAAGAATTTTTCTTTCCAAATTCAGTCATTAGTAACATTTTTGGAAGAAATTCTAATCAAAGCCATCTTATTAGGCTATACTGAAATTTGCATTGCTGTACAAGAAATTGGATTGTCAGATCAATAGTGAGGATGAGGAATAACACACACGCAAAAAAATAATTCTTTCCTCCCAAACGAAATTTTAGACAAACAAAGTTCGTTTCTCATTTGCTTTTCGCTGTAAGGAAGTGTATTTGGAAGAAAAGTATATACTTTTTGTGATAAACGTTTATTCTTTTCCAGGATGTAAAAACAATTTCATAAAGACAAACTAAAAAAAAACATTGTTTTCTTGGTAACTGCATTTTTCTTCACATCTTCCTCACATCCACGAGGTTTTTTAGTTCTTAACACCTTTTCCTGTAATACCAACAATGTAGAAGAAATTATACGATTTTATAAATTTAAATTTTTTTTTTACCTTTCGCCTGGACGGAGAATCGAACCGCGGACCATGCACTTTGTACGCCAACACACTAACTACTGAGCTATGTACCTGTTATGGTCATCAATAGTTAAATATTCATATACGTTTTATTTGTGTAGCATAGCTTGCGGCGCCAACGAACCGAATAAACAAAGTTTATTTAAAAGAAACAAACATTTAGTTTGGCACCGTGGAGCAGTGGTTGCTACGTCCGACTTGCATGCCAAGGGTCGTGGGTTCGATCCCTGCTTCGACCAAAGTTTTTTTTTTTATAGATATTCCAGATATGTTCGGAAGATTCCGAAAAAATGTTCAACATTACATTGTAGTATATTAAATTTTGAACTGTAAAATGTGTCTTATTAAAGACCTAAAGTCAGAAAAGAACAGTGTTTGATATAAACGAAATGGAATGTGTTGTTGTTTCAAAAATAACTTTTTTTATTGAAAAAATATAAATTTTGTAACGAACGAATTTTTTTGGTGATAAAAGTTTAAAATTTTCGAAGCAATTCCAAAAAATTTAACAAATGAAAAACGTTTTCGGTACACGTTTTCCAAACGTTTTTTTTTCTTTGCGTGCAGTGCCGATTACGAAAAAGTGGGAACTGAAACCATGAATTGTGCATTAGTTATACACGAAAGTGATTGGATATGTGATAACGAATTATGCTGCGGGTTGATTGCTTGGATATATCCACAAGTTTGCTTGAATAGATCCACGATGGATGGACAATTAAAGACCGAATTTCTTTTAGTACATTATGCAACATTTATATGAGCTATCCAGAACATCGTTGCATAGGTCTTCTGTCCACAACATATTATAAGTACGAAACGCGTTGGTGTTACTAGATTGCATTTTGATAAAGTGACGTTTCCTCAATTCACAATAGAAATTTATTTATTAATGAATTTTGTCGAATAACACAAAATTTAAAGGTGTAAAGTGTCATATATCTAAAGTGTATGCAGTAAATATTTATTACTATTTAAGCTCTTCTTACATTAAAAATGTAAGATTTCGATTTTTTTCTGTGATGGTTTGAACATATCCTGAATAAACGAGTGCTCTGTTTTCTTTTTGTCCATCACGCCTTGAGTATCTAGTACTAAAAGAAAACAAACCTTAAATTTTGGTGTCTAAAGACTTGGAGTTTTAAATCGAGTAAAGATTATTTTTTCACTGTATTGTTTTTCGTAGTATATAAGGCCGAAAGTTCGGCCAGTCCTAATCTTATGTACGCCCCACCATGGATTGAGTATAAAGTCCTAGTAAAGACGTTCAAATCTGGTGATCGGTTTATATGGGAGCTACACACAAAGAAAAAAAACCTTTGGAAAACGTGTACCGAAAACGTTTTTCTTTTGTTCGAGTTTTTTGAATTGCTTCGAAAATGTTAAACGTTTATCACCGAAAAACTTCGTTTATTACAAAATTTTTATTTTTTCAGTAAAAAAAAGTTATTTTTGAAACAAAAACACATTCCATTTCGTTTATATCAAACACTGTTCTTTTCTGACTTTAGGTCTTTAATAAGACACATTTTACCCTTCAAAATTTAATATAGTACAATGTAATGTTGAACATTTTTTCGGAATCTTCCGAACATATCTGGAATATATGTAAAACAAAAAAAAAAAAAAAAAACTGTGGTCGAAGCAGGGATCGAACCCACGACCCTTGGCATGCAAGTCGGACGTAGCAATCACTGCTCCACGGTGCCAAACTAAATGTTTGTTTCTGTTAAATAATCTTTGTTTATTCGGTTCGTGGGCGCCGCAAGCTATGCTATATAAATATAACTTATATGGGTAATTGTCTATTGATGACAATAACGGCTACATAGCTCAGTGGATAGTGTGTTGGCTTACATATTGCATGGTCCGCGGTTCGATTCTTCGTCCAGGCGAAAGGTAAAAAAAAATTCTCTTCTACATTGTTTGTATTACAGAAAAAGGTGCTATGAACTAAAAAACTTCGTGGAATTGAGAAAGATGTGAGGGAAAATTCAATTAGCCAGAAAAATTTTTTTGTTGAGTTTGTCTTTATGAAATTGTTTTTACATCCTGGAAAAGAATAAACGTTTATCGCAAAAAGTATATACTTTTCTTCCAAATACACTTCCTTACAGCGAAAAGCAAATGAGAAACGAACTTTGTTTGTCTAAAATTTCGTTTGGGAAGAAAGAATTATTTTTTTGCGTGTATACCCTATTCGATGTAGCCCATTTCCAATACCATCTGACATACATCAATAACCACTTTTTGTGCCAGGATCAAAGTCGATATCTTATTTCGCTTCGAACTTAGCATCACCACATATCCTAGATATCTCAAAGAAACGGGCTGACACTATAATCTGCATAATTTTCATAAAAGTTCCAAACACAATTTAAACCTTCAACCCTCAAAAGCCAATACCCATTTCTCACCAAGTCCAATTCTATATCCATCTGCAGATAATTTATAAGCACTTTGCATTAGCGAAATCAATAACACTTCCAGCTTTTTGGACAGCAGCATCCATTTACCAGTTTGCATTGGAATGAAGGAACCAAAAGAACTTAATCTTGAATCTTGAACATTAACCCCGTCCAAAGATTAATGCCTGAGCGACATGCACGTCCGAAACTAGGGAATACAGATTTTTTCTCTTCCCTCTTTACAACTTGAAAACTGTGAAAAAAAAACCAAAAAATAGCCACCACAGACATTGAAGAGGAGTCTAGGACTAGAAAACCCAACTGGAGCAACAAAACACTAACCACAAATGCAATGAACTATAGGGCAGACAAACGGCTGGATAGACAGTTGTTGGAATGGTACGCCCACTCATTTCAGCTTGAAAGCAATTGAATTTTGTGGCAACTAATGTGGTTGCCATTCAGAGATGAATGCACTGACTAATGGTTTGGAATGATAGTAGGCGGTGAAATGGTGGGGGTCGGCGGTGGCAGCGAATGAATTTTGTTGCGGCATTAATGCGGACTTTGGAGAGTCAAAGTAATGTCGTGAGTAAATAAATGCCAATGCAAAATTCAAATGCATGCATCTCTCGCTCTGTCCAAATTTGTAGTCTTCCATCCGTTTGAGTGTCGCTTTGTCAGTGTTATTGGGTTGTTGTTGTGTGCAACATTCATTTGCCGCCATGCCTGACAATGTACCAGCAGCAATTGCTCGCGTAACGGAAATGAAAGACTTCCTTCCGTTTTTGTGGCTTAAAGCTTACTAAAATGTTCAACACCGAATTGATATTACCGCACCATCGTAGTATATCCTAGTCATTGCCGGTCGGTTCACCCCCATCGCTTTGCACATTCCTATCATGCAATAGGGCTATTAAATGGACATGACGCTATAACGAGACATTCCATTGCATACAGTTAGTGGTTAATGAATGGCGATTTTTACAAATTACTGAACAAAAATAAAGTAAGAAGATTTGGTCAAATTTATCCAAGTTCTTCACTCTTCAATAACATTGGCCTTGGTAGACAATACTCTCCTATGTAAAATTTCATGAAGATCATCGATCTTGCGATCTGTATATGCACCCAGAGAAGGAATATGATTACCTCAAACATGTTTCAAGAGCACCATGTTACATTTTTACAGCGATCATGTAGCATTTTTGTCGCAAAACTACTCTTTTCTCGTCAAACATAACATGCTTTCCGAAATCAGATACATAATTTTCGAGAAAAGAAGATGGGTTTGACATGCAGTCTACATGTTTTTTTGTGATAAAGTAACATTATGCTCTTGGAACATGGTTGGTGTGATCATATTCCTTCTCTGCGTGTCGAAAATTTCGATCTGTGTCTGGCTATCAGCTAACAAGTGAAGAAACAGACGGACGGACATCGAGTCCTATGTCAATCGGGTTATTGTGAGTTGCACCAATATTTCATATCACAGTGGAAAAAAGTATAAGGCCGAATTTAGTAACAAACACAATTTTGTGGGATAACATGAAAGGTCAAGTAGTTCCTGTTCGTCCACATAAATCTTTATTTTGGCCAACACATATTTGCCATAATGAATAAGTTTGAGACGATATTAAAAATGTATGAATACGCAAATTAAAAATGTCAACTTTTAAAAAAAGTTGATTAGTGTAGATTTTCTTCCTAACTTAATAGGATTGTCTGAAGATGACAGAAGACTACTACTTGAAGTAAAGGGGACAATAAAAAAGTGGTAGGTCACAATCTAGGAAATTCTGGAAGGTAATTTCTAAAGTGGATAGCAATTAGAAATTGAATTTTCGCCAAAACGTGCGCCGATTTAGACATAGCTGAAGATGGATGCAAATTGGAGTCGTTTTCTTGCTCCAAAGTTAGGGGAAAGATATGCAGTACGGCGATATTGTGAGCGTCCAGTCTATTCGCGACCTGGAAATGAATGCTCGAATTCCCGCCGAATAGTGTAGTACAAACATTTCGATAGTTGATGTGTAGAAAACTGATTCCGAGTAAAAAGGACGACAAAAAAAATAGAACAAAAGATACTACTTCTATTGAAGTAAATATGGCCAAGCAACCCTGAAACCATTATGACAAGAACTTATACAACGAGGGATGTATAAAAGTGGCTATTATGGATGACTCAATTGCGGATTGAAGGATAAAGGAAGAAATGTGGAAAAGATTCGAGAGCTATTCAAGGTCTCGGAAAAGTAAATATGGTAAAGCAAACCCGAAACCATTATGGTAACAACATATACAACGAAGGAAAAGATACGTCAGGAGGCAGAAAAGCACCCTACTTTGGAAACATTCAGTCAAAGCAGGGACATAAGATTATGCACTTTAAGACAACAGAACCCCTCTCTTGGCTAAAAAGAGCCTTAGAGGGGCTAGAACTATGGGAAGGAGTCAATTCGAAGGTTATTTCCGAGGTGGAAGTTAAGAGGCAGCCTAGAGAGAGTTTCTCCATTAAGGGGACACAAGATCCCTTATTTGAGATTCTAAAAGCCCAAAACGAACGGAATTACCCCACCGATGACTGGATGATTTTAAAAGTTGATCCTCCAACCAACGCGGGAAGAAGCTTTCTTTTGACCGTAAAAACAAAGACCATAGAAGTTAGATGCGAATAGCAGCGCCATTCTAGTGACGAATGCAGAGTTCCTACGCCAAGCAAAACGAATGTGGATTCTGAAATCAGACCTAGAAAAACTTGAAGATGATCGACAGAGTCCTTAGAGGGGCTAGAACTATGGGAAGGAGTCAATTCGAATGTTATTTCCGAGGTGGAAATTAAGAGGTAACGTAGAGAGAGTTTCTCCATTAAGGGGACAAAAGATCGCTTAATTGCAATGCTTAAAGCGCAAAACACTCAGAATTACTCCACCGATGACTGGATGATTTTAAAAATGGATCCTCCAATCGATGAGGGAAGAAGTTTTCTTATGGCCGTAAACACAGAGACCATAGAGAAGCTAGATGCGAACAGCAGCGCCATTCTAGTGACGAAGGCAGAGGTCCTACGTCAAGCAAAACGGATGTGGATTCTGAAATCGGACCTAGAAAGACTTGAAGATGATCAATAGAGTCCTTAGAGGGGCTACAACTATGGGAAGGAGTCAATTCGAATGTTATCTCCGAGGTGGAAATTAAGAGGCAGCGTAGAGAGAGTTTTCCATTAAGGGGAGAAATGGTCGCTTAATTGCGATACTTAAAGCGCAAAACAATCAGAATTACCCCACCGATGACTGGATGATTTTAAAAATGGATCCTCCAACCGACGCGGGAAGAAGTGTTCTTATGGCCGTAAACACAGAGACCATAGAGAAGCTAGATGCGAACAGCAGCGCCATTCTTGTGACGAATGAAGAGTTCCTACGCCAAGCAAAACGGATGTGGATTCTGAAATCAGACCTAGAAAAACTTGAAGATGATCGACAGAGTTTGAAAATAGATCTATCGGATTACCCTAGGATCAACTTAGATATTCAGCTCGGAACCAAGTGAAATGGAAAACACCCCTCTGCTTCAGTGGGTGTTAAAAGAATAAAATAAAAAAGCGACTTTAAAAATTTGGAAAATCGACTTTCTTACAAGCCGTATTGGTAACTACGAGTAATTTTGTGGCGCCAGACGTTAGACTGTGAGTTACCATGGTGAAACAATCCAGTTTTTTTTTTCGGCAAGTGAGACTATTTTTTCCTCTGTTCACCTTCGATTAGGCCAAATAATTCGTCAGAGTTTAACCCACACATTGAAATTGGTCTCCTATGTCTCCTTTTTGATTTACTGTCACGCATTATGCAAAAAAAAATGCATCAAACACTTTTATGGAATGGTCTCAATGGTGCGCTTTTTGGACGGGCCGAGTAAACACTAAATCAATTAAGGCGACAATTGTTTCATGTCCACAATTACTTACAGAACTTGAGTCATTCGATGTTTTCAAGTACTTAGTTATCTTCTTGAGGCCTCTCTCACAAGATTTTTGCTTCCCATTTTATAAACGAAAATTATTTTCTAAAACTGTCCACAAAAAATTCGTCCTAATATATACGACAGTGGCTGTCGCTCTTTATCTCTGCGTATGCATGCAAATCAGCATAAATATGTAGATGTACATATGATATCTATATACAATATATCCTGTTAAAACAATGAGACAATTTAACAATAATTCTTAAGATTTGTCCCGGGTCTTTGGTGTTTCCTGTAAGCACTACCAATGACCTGTCAACGAAACATACAAAGGCGCACCATGACTTCCGGCCAACAACAGCCTTTATGTCCGTCCGGTATATGGTCATTCATGCATGCATCGAAATTCTTTGCTGGTTATCCTTTTGATGTCCAACCATCGTAAATATTGAGCAAAACAACACCAGCAAGTGTAGAATAAGGAAGTTCACTATCACACTTTAATGCAGGCATTTTATTTATGGTCCAAAAGTAAGAAAAAGACATATCTCTATTTCGAACAATTTGTCATGAGGAGTTTTGTAGCTTAGCTACTTTGGCTGTTATGGTTTTGTTTTGTCTATCGGCATTTGGCCAAGAATCCAGGAAAGTTAATTTTCCTCAAAACTGAAGTTTTTTCTTTTTTAATTTAGTAACTCTTTTAGTCATGCTATTGTATTTCTCATGCTCAAGGGATTGGTTGTTATTATTCGTTGAATGTTTTTATATATCCACTACCATAGGATAGTGATGGGGCTATAAGTTTTCGATTGTCTGTTATACTCACTCTGCAGCTTTCAATAATGGGGGCTATCGTTATAAAATTTAACACGGAACCAAGCAGGTCAAGTTCGAAAACGCTTCCAGGTTGTGATACAGCCCCCATATAAATCGACATCCCAATTTTTATTTTCTTTAAATTAGAAATCGATTTGGCTGAAATTGGAAATCTAGAGGTAGTTCAGGTCCATAAATAGGTGTGTATAGGACCCTGTTTTTCCCGATTTTATTTGTTGGTCTTCTGGGCATCGTATTTTTTATCCGATTTTCTTGAATCTGAAAATCTAGAAAGTTTTGTTAGATTAGATCCACAACGATCTGGGTTGAATTTGGTTTATTTTGGTCCATGTTTTTGTACCAGCCTCATATAGACCGATCTCCTGATTTGACGCCGTATCTTTTATCCAATTTGCTCTAAATTAGAAATCTAAAGGTCTAAAGGTTTATCTTCATAAAAAGTATGCCAAGATCCGTCCATGTTTTGCTCTAGCTCTCGTATAGGCTAAACACTCGATTTTCTTTCTTGATCGTCGGAACCCCTCAATTCCCTAAATTTGAAATCTATAGGTACCTTTGGCTCATAATTGAATATGTAAAATTTGGTTTATGTTCACTGATATAGCCCCATATACTCCGGTCTCAAGATTTAAATTCTTAAGGGGATAGAAGGCTCTCTTATCATACAAATTGACATAAACTGGAAGTAAAACAAGTAAGGAAAGTGTAAAGTCGGGCGGGGCCGACTATATTATACCCTTCACCACTCTGTAGATCTAAATTTTCGATACCATATCCGTCAAATGTGTTGGAGGCTATATATAAAGGTTTGTCTCAAATACATACATTTAAATATCACTCGATCTGGACAGAATTTGATAGACTTCTACAAAATCTATAGACTCAAAATTTAAGTCGGCTAATGCACTAGGGTGGAACACAATATTAGTAAAAAAATATGGGAAACATTTAAATCTGAAACAATTTTAAGGAAACTTCGCAAAAGTTTATTTATGATCTATCGCTCGATATATATGTATTAGAAGTTTAGGAAAATTATAGTCATCTTTACAACTTTTCGACTAAGCAATGGCGATTTTACAAGGAAAATTTTGGTATTTTGACCATTTTTGTCGAAATCAGAAAAACATATATATGGGAGCTATATCTAAATCTGGACCGATTTCAACCAAATTGCATGCATAGCTACAATGCTATTTCTACTCCCTATGCAAAATTTCAACTAAATCGGAGTTAAAAATTGGCCTCTTGGTCATATGAGTGTAAATCGGGCGAAAGCTATATATGGGAGCTATATATAAATCTGAACCGATTTCAACCAAATTTGGCACGCATAGGTACAATGCTAATTCTACTCCCTGTGCAAAATTTCAATTAAATCGGAGTTAAAGATTGCCCACTGTGGTCATTTGAGTGTAAATCGGGCGAACGATATATATGGGAGCTATATCTAAATCAGAACCGATTTCAACAAAATTTGTCACAATTGACTACACTACTAATTGTACTCCTAGTGCAAAATTTCAACCAAATTGGGGTAAAACTCTGGCCTCTGTGGTCATATGAGTGTAAATCGGGCGAACGATATATATGGGAGCTATATCTAAATCTGAACCGATTTCAATAAAATTTGGCACACTTGACTATAGTACTAATTTTTCTTCTTGTTTAAAATTTTAAGCAAATTAGGATAAAACTCTGGCTTCTGGGGCCATAAAAGTCCATATCGGGCGAAATATATATATGGGAGCTATATCTAAATCTGAACCGATTTCTTCCAAAATCAATAGGGTTCTATCCTGAGCCAAAACACATACTTATGCCAAATTTGAAGTCGATTGGACTAAAACTGCGACCTAGACTTTGATTACAAAAATGTGTTCACGGACAGACGGACATGGTTATATCGACTCAGGAGCCCACCCTTAGCATTTTTGCCAAAGACACCATGTGTCTATCTCGCCTCCTTCTGGGTGTTGCAAACATATGCACTAACTTATAATACCCTATTCCACAGTGTGGCGCAGGGTATAAATACCGATTTTACTTTCATGCTCGTTCGATTAATGAGGTCCAAATCTACAGAATTCAGATTTTAAATCATATGAAAAGCATCTTATTTTTGGGGGGATTTTTATGCACACTTAGATGAGAAGTATCCAGAGGTAAAAAATTTTTCACTTCTGTAACCGCACCAATTGAACTGATGTTTTTGGAGAGTATGTATTTTTATAGAAATAAACCATAATGAGTGCATATCTAAAAAGGTTTTTACTGTTGAAATATTTAACTCATTTATCTTTTTACTACCTTTAGATAGATATAGTGGCAGCCCGTTGTTTTAGGACCACAAAGAGTATTTTGCCTACTGCGATACAAAATGTGTGCACAGCTCATCCCAATAAATGCGTGCACAGCTCATCTCATATTTAGCTCTGTGCGAGCCACCGTGGTGCAATGGTTGGCATGCTCGCCTTGCATATACAAGGTCGTGGATTCGATTCCTGCTTCGACAGAACACCAAAAAGTTTTTCAGTGGTAGATTATCCTCAACCACCTCAGTAATGCTGGTTACATTTCTGAGGGTTTCAAAGCTTCTCTAAGTGGTTTAACTGCAATGTGGAACGCCGTTCGGACTCGGCTATAAAAAGGAGGTCCCTTGTCATTGAGCTTAACATCGGACAGCACTCAGTGATAAGAGAGAAGTTCACCACTGTGGTATCACAATGGACTGAATAGTCTAAGTGAGCCTGATACATAGGGTTGCCACATAACCTAACCTAAACCAGCTCTCTATCAAAGGACTTCCTTTTTATAATGCAGTAAATCTGTTTGGTATTCCACCGATACTGGCAAGTGGCCTCAACCGTCAGTATTACAGGCGTCCATTGTATCAAAGTGGAGCCACCTTGGTGCAATGGTTAGCATGGCCGCCTTGCACACATGGTCGTAAGTTCGATTCCTGCTTCGACCGAACACCAAAAAGTTTTTTTAGCGGTGGATTATCCTACTTCAGTAATGCTGGTGACATTTCTGAGGGTTTCAAAGCTTCTCTAAGTGGTTTCACTGCAATGTGGAACGCCGTTCGCTTAACATCGGACAGCATTCAGTGATAAGAGAGAAGTTCATCACTGTGGTATCACCATGGATTGAATAGTCTAAGTCAGCGTGATACATCGGGCTGCCATCTAACCTAACCTGCATCAAAGTGGAACCCACGGTTTTTGTTTCTACAAGCCTATCATCTTCTCTTGTCTATTTAAAATTTCCTTTCCCCTTATTAAATACCAATGAGACATCGGTCAACTCTACTTCCTTCATCCACTTGGCGACCAATTACATATGAAAACAATGTAAATGACTTTAGTGCCACTGCAGACATGAAAAATGGAATGGAGAAGTAACAGGCGACCACTTAATTTAAGATTTAATTTAATCCGCTTAAATGTTCATTATTCAAATGCCATTGGCATCCTTGCCAACTCCCGCCAAAAGAAAATGGCTCTAAGTCCAACCAGAAAGAAAAATAAACACTTTTCATGTTCTGCTCTACTCGCACATCCTTCTAGCTCTTCAACGTATGCACGTCTTTGTTATCGCTACTTTTTGTAGACTCTTCATCGGCATTTTCTCCTTTTGTTTTTAGTTCGTTTTGAATTGTAGTCGCTGCGAAGCATAAAGAAGGGGAAGGTTGTAGTTGTAAGACAAATATAAAGTTTAGCCTTTGGCATAGCTGAGTTGAGACAACTGCGTTTATAATACACTAAGAAAAGTTTAACGTTTATTTTATTTGTGAACCTCTATATAGTAAAATTTGATTAAAAAGAGAAAAGTTGAGCCAACAATCTTCACCTTAGGGTATTAGGCAGAGTTAATATTATGCCTTTTGGTGGACCCATTTCTGATTTATTGCTGTGTTGAGAATACCTCTAAATGCCAGAGAGGGATTGGATGGCCCCAGCCTGGTCTATTTATAGACTCTTCCCTTATTTTCAATAGCAAGTGACAGTCTTTCTCATATTTCATATTGCACAGGTAGGATGAAATATAATTCTTTGTAATCCTACTCCAAGTCCGTTTTTACACCCTGCGCTACACTGTGGAACAGGATATTATAAGTTAGTGCATATGTTTGCAACACTCAGAAGGAGACGAGATAGACACATGGAGTCTTTGGCAAAAATGCTCAGGGTGAGCTCCTGAGTCGATATAGCCATGTCCGTCTGTCCGTGAACACATTTTTGTAATCAGAGTCTAGGTCGCAGTTTTAGTCCAATCGACTTCAAATTTGCCACAAGTTTGTGTTTTGGCTCAGAATAGAACCCAATTGATTTTGGAAGAAATCGGTTCAGATTTAGATTTAGCTCCCATATATATATTTCGCCCGATTTACACTCATATGTCCACAGAGGCCAATTTTTGGCTTCGGCTTCGATTGCCTTTGTCTTTCATGAAAAGCACAGAAAGGCAGATGTCAATAATGGTGCATTTTTCGTTGTAGATATTTAATTTCTGAGTCTGATAAATTACAAAAAAAAAAAATAACTACACTAAAGACTATGAAAATTCAACTTAGCCAGCGATTTAACATGTGCATCTAGCAATTTTTCAATACATTTTTTAAAATTTCTTTAAAATCTGCAACTATTTACAAATGGAAATATTGTGGTTTAAGATACTTTTAGTTGATTTGTTATACCCTCCACCATAGGATGGGGGTATATTAACTTTGTCATTCCGTTTGTAACACATCGAAATATTGCTCTAAGACCCCATAAAGTATATATATTCTGGGTCGTGGTGAAATTCTGAGTCGATCTGAGTATGTCCGTCCGTCCGTCCGTCTGTTGAAATCACGCTAACTTCCGAAAGAAACAAGCTATCGACTTGAAACTTGTCAAAAGTAGTTGTTATTGATGTAGGTAGGATGGTATTGCAAATGGGCCATATCGGTCCACTTTTACGTATAGCCCCCATATAAACGGACCCCCAAATTTGGCTTGCGATTCCTCTAAAAGAAGCAAATTTCATCCGATCCGCCTGAAATTTGGTACATGGTGTACGTATATGGTCTCTAACAACCATGCAAAAATTGGTCTACATCGGTCCATAATTACATATAGCTCCCATATAAACGGACCCCCAAATTTGGCTTGCGGAGCCTCTATGAGAAGCAAATTTCATCCGATCCGGCTGAAATCTGGTATATGGTGTTAGTATATGGTCTCTAATAACCATGCAAAAATTGGTCCACATCGGTCCATAATTATATATAGTCCCCATATAGACCCATCACCAGTTTGAACTCCGGAGCCTCTTGGAAGACCAAAATTCATCTGATTCAGTGGAAATGTGGTACGTGGTGTTAATATATGGCCTCAAACACCCATGCAAAAATTGGTCGAAATCGGTCTAGAATTATATATAGGCCCCATATAAACCGATTCCCAGATTTGACCTCCGGAGCCTCTAAGAGAAGCAAATTTCATCCGATCCGGCTGAAATATGGTACATGGTGTTAGTATAGGGTCTTTAAAAAACATGCAAAAATTGGTCCACATTGGTCCATAATCATAAATAGGCTCCATATAAACCGATCCCCAGATTTGGCTTGCGGACCCTCTAAGAGAAGCAAATTTGATCTGATCCTGTTGAAATTTGGTGTGTGGTGACATTTGGTACATTGCGCTAGTATATGGCCTCTAACAACCACGCCAAAATTGGTCCATATCGGTCTATAGTTATATATAGCCGATATCCAAAAATAATCTACCAAAATTATATTTCTATAGAAAATTTTGTCAAGATTTTTTTTAATAGAAAATTTTATCAAAATGTTATTTCTATAGAAAAGTTTGTCGAAATTTTATTGATATAGAAAATTTTGTTAAAATTTTATTTCTATAGAAAATTTTGTCAAACTGAATTATATACGTATTTAATCGGCCTTTTTTGTGTAATATATACCCCGTATGGACTAACTTACAATTGAGAAAACGGTGTTAAGAAGTTTTCAGATACCTTGCCATTGGCAAGTTTTACGGCAATACAACTAATTCGATTGTGGATGACAGTCTTTAGTACAAGTTTCTATGCAATCCATGGTGGAGGGTACATAAGATTCGGCCTGGCCGAACTTGCGGCCGTATATACTTGTTTTATTCATATTAAATATTAATTAATTAAATTTTTCTTGTTTTTTTTTTTTAAATAGAATAACCTCTACAGCGATTGTAGGCACCGATAATAGTAGCAAAAATTACATTTCAGAAAAAATTGCAACATATTAATTGATAATGTCAATAAAATAGAATTAGATCCATTATTTCATTTATATATATATTATTAAATTTATATTTATTAAATTGTTAGAATTAATCATTCAGTTTTTATGTGCACCTAGATAATTGATCATTAGTGTCGTCTTATTGGTTCATCACTAACAGTCTCTCTCGCTCTCGTTTAATTATAACTCAGTTTTTCGAAATACTCAATTTGAAGATCACATTTATTTTGCAACAACAACATCACTCTTATTTGTATCACTACCGTTAGGCTAAGCATAAACTCTTTTAAATAAGAAAACATTTGAGAAATATTGTCATTCTGTTCTTGGCGTTTGGACAATAAACATCGTTTAAGAAAAACCCTTCCTTGTCATCACTGGGGAATGCCGGCGGGGTTACGTTAACTTATAAAATATAAACCTATAAATTAAATTACTCGGAAAGTAGAGCAGATTGGACGAATACGTCTGTCTTGCCTCTTTCCCTATAACATTTCCCCAATGGGCGAATTTGACGTTAACGTCTGTTCTGCTGGGGCTATAAAAGTTAAAATTACAACATTACAACAACAAGAGCTGAACAGGAATCTCATGCACTTCCTCTACACTTGTTGTAAAGTACATCATTTATATTGCAAAATTACGGAATTGAATAAATCCATGCCGTGGAGTAGGGTATCGTGTGTTGGATTACAAAACAACAGGTCTGAGTTTGATTCCTCCTGGCGTACAATTGTACCATATAATTATGGTACAAATTGTACCATAAATAAAAACAGAGGGAGAGAAAGGGGTACAAAAAGACAGAGAATAAGGAGAATAAAATCTATAAATAGATATGAGAGCGGCAACTCACTCGCTATTTTTTTATTCTATTTATGGTAAATCTATTATTTTTGGAGAGCTGATATGCTTGCGACCAAGTACTTATTTTTCGACTGCTGGTATACTTGCACCGAAGTAATTTCCTCCAATGTTATGCCCATGTAAAAGTATTACTAATGATATATGTACGAAGAAGTTGTTCTCATGCCTGGTAATAGGAGTTTTTGCTGGGAAAAGACCGAGAATAAGAAACCAACTTATAAGAGGGAATAAAATCTAGAAATAGATATGAAAGCAGCAACTCACTCGCTCTTTTTGAGTTTATTTACGGTAAAGCTATTATTTTTAGAGAGCTGGTATGCTTGCGACGAAGTATTTATTTTCCAACTGCTCGTATGGGTACTTGTACTCACACCTGGTAATAGGAGTTTTTGCTGGGATTTACAATTCTAGGGGTATTTACATAACCAAAAAATTGTCGCTTATAGAAGAGATCATAATATATAATATTGCAAATACAGAAATAATCTTCTAAAATAAATTATAAAATATTGCTTTGGGAAAAAGGACATTTTGTTCATACTAACAACAAATAATAATTTTTAAAATTTTGTAGATTTGTGATAAAATTTTCATAAAATTTTGGGAGATTTTTTTTTTTTTTTGCACAAATGGCAATCGTGTATATAAACCAAAGAGGTCTAACATACAAAAATGAACAAATTGCTAATGTGGGATTTATAAGAGATGGTGGAGCTCTCACATATTGATCATCATCACAACTCAATATTATTTTCAATGTATCAATAAAGTCCAGGTTGCTGCAGCAGAGGCCAAACAGACAGTGGTTCCCAATGTTAAAATATATGGGAAAACTTATTATTCCAATATGCATGAAAGATTTATGATAGCTTGTACAATATGGCTGTAGTGAGAATGTTCCAAATACTCGTATCTTGTTAATATGCCATCATCGTGTATTTAATTGTTGATTATACTTTAACACTTATTAATTGAGCGGAAATATGGCAGATACACCAACAACAACACACCCAAGCCAATTTGTTAATTTTAATAATTTTTTTTTCACACGCTGAATACACAAACAATAAATCATGTTAATAATTTTACAATTGTATATATCTGTACGCATCGACATATGGACTCCTACTAATGATAAATGGTAAAATGACATATGCTGGTGTTGTTATTGCCGCTTATATTTGCATAATAATCTTGCAAATGATTTGTCATCACTATTGAGATTTAGTTGTGATATTTTTGCACAGTGTAGCTTTGGAGTTTCCAATTGTCTGCTGCCTTGTCGACCAGCCGGGCAAAATGAAAAATGTCTAAGATTCTTAATTAAAAAATTGTGCCTCTACTCTGAATGCTGTACTTAATTAGGCGCACAAATTATAATTCTACTTGGTTTATTTTTTAAGGCTATGGCATTTGGGACTTTATAGTTTTCCCATCCCCCTTGTTTTGCAAACTAAATCCAGGCACTAGCAAGCTAAATGGCCATTGCTGAAAGTTAAACGCAGATAAATTTCACTATTCAGAGCAATGGTGAAGTGCAGTAGCAGCAGCATGTATTTTGCAGCCATTATTGTTTCGCTAGTTTATTTTGTTGATGTTGTTGTTGCTGTTATTGTTTGCGACATCGCCCCCTTTTGCAGTCGTTATGGCCCAATTTTTGTTTTCTTTGCCCTGGTCTGATGATCTAGATAGCGGCTTTGACTTTCAAGCTGTTTTTGACTGAGTAGCTGGAGTGGTTGCCTATTGATTGATGAAATCGATTATAGTTTGAAAGGTCATTGTGGATGATAAGTGTTCTTTTTGTTTTTTGCTTGGTCATGTATTAAAATGATGAAAAATTGTATAGCTATTGTTATTAAATGACAAATCAGTAAGGATAAATAAACTTTGCTGGAAAAAAAACGCCTTTAAAAAAATTTTATTAAAATTTTCTGTAGGTTTTTTAAGAAAAAAACTCCGGTAACTTTTTCAGGTTTTTTTTTTTTTATATTTTTTAAAAAACCCAGCAACGAAGTGTATCCAAAAACGCAATGGAAATATTAGTTTTGACTGCGGAAGTGGTGCACAATTGCCTCATAAGCAATAAATTTTATATAGGGTGGAAGTGTTGCATCGCTTGCCAAAAAAATCAACTAAAAATTTACAGCTTGGTTTGATCACCAGAACTTAAGAGCCTTCGATGCTTATGGTGTGACTCGTCGTATGAACCGATGACCCAACGTGGGTTCAAAATAAATCCCGAAGTCCTCGGCAGACAAAATATTCGGACTCAGACCATGGATATTCCAACAGGACTCCTTCGCACTCCTTCAGCACGCGTCAACCAAGATAGCTTAAAAAGCAGGTGCCTCACTTCACAATGACCACTGAAATTCAAATCTGTTGGACTTTTGCGCCTGGTTTATTTTGGAGAATAAGGTTGGCGTTAAGAATACCAAAGTGTCGATCATCTGCAGACGGCCCTTCGCCGGGAATGGGCCAGTATACCACATATGTGCTGTTGAGCGTTTGAAGGCCATAATTCGTGATAAAGGTCGAACAAATCTAAATTGATTCTAAAATTTTATGTTATTTCCAAAAATGTTTGTTTCCAACAATAAAATAAATACATACCATAAGCCACCCCTAATAATTTAATAAATATAAGCATTTGTGGGCTATTATTGGAATAGGTTTGGGAAATTTTCTTGTTTAAGAAAATTAAGGAGTACATTTTTATGGGAGCTTTATCTCAATCTGAACAGAAATGCTTGATATTAGGAGCTACATCTACAGAGTTCGTAGGCAACTAGTGTTGAGTCCACTTAAAAAAAAAAAAGTTGAAATTGACCAATTAGTATGACTAATAAAGCCAAATTTTTAAAAATCGGGCAATATATTTATATAAGAGTTATATATTAATCAAGATCGGCTAATAAATTTAAATTTGAAATTTGAGTAAGATCGGTTAATAAATAAGGCTATTTAGGCCAAATTTTGGAAAATCGGGAAATATACATACATGCGTGTTATATCCAAATATGAACAGATTTCGATGATTCTTTGTAGGTATAATTAGTACTATATATGATTCGATTTTTGTCAAATTTTAGTAATATCGGTTAATAAATAAGGGTTTGATGGCGAAACTTGGCAAAATTGGGCGATACATATATGTGGGTGTTTTATCCAAATTTGATACGATTTTTTTCAAATTCAATAGCTGTCATCCTTGTGCGAAAAAAAGAAAAAACAAGTATATACGGCCGTAAGTTCGGCCAGGCCGAATCTTATGTACCCTCCACCATGGATTGCGTAGAAACTTCTACGAAAGACTAAAGACTTAAATATCATATGCTACCACCACGTACCAAATTTCAACCAAATCGGATGAATTTTGCTCCTCCAAAAGGCACGGGAGGTCAAATCTGCGGATCGGTTTATATGGGAGCTATATATTATTATGGACTGATAGGAACCAATTCCTGCATGGTTGTTTGATACCCTATACTAACATCACGTACCAAATTTCAACCGAATGGGAAGAATTTTCAAATCTGGAGGTCAAATCTGGTGATAGGTTTATATGGGGGCTATATATAATTAAGCACCGATACAGACCAATTTTTGCATGGTTGTTAGAGACCATATACTAACACCGTGTACCAAATTTCAGCCGGATCGGATGAAATTTACTTCTCTTAGAGGCTCCACAAGCCAAATCGGGGGATCGGTTTATATGGGGGCTATATGTAATTATGGACCGATATGGACCAATTTTTGCATGGTTGTTAGAGACCATATACTAACACCATGTACCAAATTTCAGCCGGATCGGATGGAAATTGTTTCTCTTAGAGGCTCTGCAAGCCAAATCGGGGGATCGGTTTATATGGAGGCTCTATATTATTATGAACCGATAAGGACCAATTTTTGCATGGTTGAAATTTGCTTCTCTTATAGGCCTCGCAAGCCAAATTTGGGGGTCCGTTTATATGGGGGCTATACGTAAAAGTGGGCCGATATGGCCCATTTGCAATACCGTCCGACCTACATCAATAACAACTACTTGTGCCAAGTTTCAAGTCGATAGCTTGTTTCGTTCGGAAGTTAGCGTGATTTCAACAGACGGACGGACGGACCTGCCAAGATCGACGCAGAATTTCACCACGACCTAGAATATATATACTTTATGGGGTCTTAGAGCAATATTTCGATGTGTTACAAACGGAATGACAAAGTTAATATACCCCCATCCTATGGTGGAGGGTATAAAAAGGCCGATTAAATACGTAAATAATTCAGTTTGACAAAATTTTCTATAGAAATAAAATTTTTCCAAAACTTTCTATAGAAATAAAATTTTGACAAAATTTTCTATAGCAATAAAATTTGACAAAATTTTCTATAGAAATAAAATCTTGACAATATTTTGTATAGTCATAAAATTTTGACAAAATTTTCTATAGAAATAAAATCTTGAAAAAATGTTGTATAGTAATAAAATTTTTACAAAATTTTCTATAGTAATACAATTTTGACAAAATTATAAAATTTTGACAAAATTTTCAATAGAAATAAAATTTTGGTAGATTATTTTTGGAAATTGGCTATAGACCGATATGGACCAATTTTGGCATGGTTGTTAACGGCCATATACTAGCGCAATGTACCAAATTTCACCACGTATCAAATTTCAACCGGGTCGGATGAATTTTGCTCCTCCAATAGCTCCGGGGGTCAAATCTGGGGATCGGTTTAAATGGGGGATTATATATAATTGAGACCGGTATGGACCAATTTTTGTATGGTTGTTAGAGACCATATACTAACACCATGTACCAAATTTCAGCCGGATCGGATGAAATTTGCTGCTCTTAGAAGCTCCGCAAGCCAAATCAGGGGATCGGTTTATCTGGGGGCTATATATGATTATGGACCGATGTGGACCAATTTTTGCATAGTTGTTAGAGATCATATACTTACACCATGTACCAATTTCAACCGGATCGGATGTATTTTGCTCCTCCAAGAGGCTCCGGAGGTCAAATCGGTGGATCGGTTTAATGGGGGCTATAAATAATTATGGACTGATATGGACCATTTCCTGCATGGTTGTTAGAGACCATATACTAATATCACGTACCAAATTTCAACCGAATCGGATGAATTTTGCTCTTCCAAGGGGCTCCGGAGGTCAAATATGAGCGTCGGTTTATATGGGGGCTATACGTAAAAGTGGTCCGATATGACCCATTTGCAATACCATCCGATCAACATCAACTACTTGTGCCAAGTTTCAAGTCAATAGCTGGTTTCGTTCGGGAGTTAGCGTGATTTCAACAGACGGACGGACATGCTCAGATCGACTCAGAATTTCACCACGACCCAGAATATATATACTGTATGGGGTCTTAGAGCAATATTTCGATGTGTTACAAACGGAATGACAAAGTTAATATACCCCCATCCTATGGTGGAAGGTATAAAAAACAACATGTGCTAAATTTAATCAAAATAGGTTAATAATTGCTATCGGTACCAAATACATGGACAGACGGACGAACACCAAGGGCTAGAACAACTCCGTAGGTGATTGTGAGTTTTATGGGGTCTAAAATCAATATTTCTGGTAGGCACATTTTATGGCAGATCATACCTTGGCCACTATGTAGGGTAGGGTATACAAATTTAAAAAAAAAAGTATAGCACTTTGCTTTGTTGTATTATTGATCGGCCACCATTATTGTCTCATCTAACGGGCGGTTTGCCAATACAATATCATAGATTCTGGTTTATTCTTTTCATTTTATTCTATGTGGTTTCCAGGGTACTTGGACATGGCCCTACTCTACCATCATCCAATTTCGCTTTAGCTTGAGTAAATTGTGCCAACATTTCGGTACTTATTGATCCAGAATTGATCCAGAAAATATTCATAATTTTTTTATAGATTCCATACAATGACATTTATTTCCATCTTAATACGTAAAGGTTCGATTTTACGAACTTTTAAGCCACTACGAGATGATATCCTAATAAAAGTTTCTTGAAGGAAAGGGCAAATCGTATTAAATGAAAATTTTATTTTAATAAAATTTGTTCTTTGGGAACTTAAATCTTAAAGATCTACCAGCAACTCCTCAAAATTGTTACCTAAAATAGCTTAATCATTTTTCAATATTTCCATCTTTTTTTATTCCCCTTCAACTGTCCACAAGAGAAGATTTGCATTTGTAGAAGTGAAACAAGAAAAACTCATAAAACTCCATGGCTCAAAGAATGGTTTCTTCTTAATTTCCGGTTAAAAGTAAATTCTATCTCCGCAATGTTGTTGTGAAAATTGTGTTGGGTATTTTGTTGGTGTTTTTGTGTTTTTTTTTTTTGCATGACCAAGTCTATGTAAACCAGTCAACGCAAATCTTGACGTAGACTGGCCCATAATCATAGCAATCATGACGATCCTGATGACGATGATGATGATGTAACACAAAGCAATGTCTATGTCTAAGGATATCCCTTTTCTCAATCTATCTCTCTCTATATATAAGTGTTTGCGTATTGTGTGTGTGTGTGAATGTATGCTATGTGAATGAATGAGGATGTCCTTTGTGTTGAATCGTTTGTATGACAACAACAATTTACAAGTTTATGCAACACTAGCTACTTCACTGCCACTACCACTACTCATGGAGCAGTAGCAGCAATTGTGTAGTGGTGTTGTTTTGGCTTGTCATTACATGAAACGCTTCAAGTGTTTGACAGCAACAACAACAACTACAGTATCACCAACACCATCAAGAGTTGAAGCAACAGAAAAAAAAAAACACCGAAACAAAAATACATTAACAATGCCAGCAGCAACCGGCAAAGCTAGAAACAGGATAACATTTTGCCATACCGATTTCGGCCGTCCGAATACAAAAGGCGTTGCATATTGAGGTGATAGATAACGATGTTGCAATTTTCTTCTTGAGAAGGTTAATAATAAATTGGTCAAGTCACTATTTAATACGAAAGTGAAACCTACCACAGAACGAAAATTATTGTATACGTTCTATGGTGGTGGGCATTTAAGATTCGGCCTGGTCGCATACATATGTTTCTTCCCTCATCACCAAGGCAGTTAAAGAAATCTTCCGGCTAAGCATAGAGTTTTCCAGATAATAGGTAGCAACATGCTGCATGTAGTGGATGTCATACGTGGATGCCATACGAAGGGTTTGAACAACCCTAGTGTTGTAATCTACCTACCGACAGCTCTATCGCGAAGCTTGGCATTCGTACTCAGATTTGGTTATACGTACTCAGATTTTTATATACGAACACTATTTATATCGTCTACAGCATCTTAAAATATTCATCTCGCCCAAACAATGAGATTTAAATCATTTATGATCGATAAACTTAGTTCAATTGTTGGCGATAGAGCTCCGCAAAGGGACTGTGTTCATTGATGGTATAGTGAATTGAACAGAGTTCGTAGTTCACACCAAGACGAATTTCGTGAAGGTCATCCAAACTCAATTGCTGTACGCCAACCGATATTGCAAGATCATCATGTGACCTACCGTGAAATTGGGACAATCTTAGGCCTTAGTGGGACCTTAGTGACCTTCTGTGGTATCAATCATACCGATATTGCAAGATCATCATGTGACCTACCGTGAAATTGGGACAACCTTAGGCCTTAGTGGGACCAGCATACATTCAACATTGCATGAACATTTGATCGACAATAAAATTTTCGCGTTGGATCCCACACAATTTTTCAATCGTTCAAAAAAAAAAAAAAAAAGGCTCGTATCGATTGGTCAAAAGAAATACAAAAATAAGAGAGCGTTGCTTCAAACCACGCCTATGACATCGTGATAGGTAATGAATCGTGGATTTACACAAATGTAAGTAAACATCAATCAAGTATATCGGTGTTTCAAGATGAGCCAAATCTAACAAAAGTTCTTCGAGTATGAATTTTTGAGCACTGACAACATCGATTTGATGGATTCATCCGCCGTATACCAGGTATACCGGTTTTCCTGTGGCACCCATTTCCCATACTTTTCGATCTTTCCCATAGGTTTTAAACGGTTAGAAATTGTTTGTTGTGCAACATTTAACATTGCTGTCATTTGCTTTTGACTCAGCAGCACTCTTTTTTAAATGAAAACAAAAAAATTATGCTTTCCGCAAATCATCACTTTTTTTATTATTAAGTCTATAGATTAAATAATACTTACAGACTAATTCTATAAACACATATTTAAAATTAAAATTATACATTTAAAAATAGTATTATTTATTATTTTACGCTTAAGTGTGGTATGATCTTCAGATAGGTCCAGTAAGAAGAAACACTTATTGAATTGGGAGAACAGACGAAGTATTGGGTTATTATTCTCATAATTTGACCTAGAACAAGGGATTTTGAGCAGCTGGTAGTTTCGTGACGGCCTCAAAGGGAATTTCACAAGGATCCGATCAAAATATAGAGACAATCCGTTCGTCAGTGAATAACATTAGACAAGAAGCTAATATTTAGCATTGTATGGCGACTCTTTAAAGTTGGGAGTTTGATTATATTCAGCCTGTATTCATAACTGGGAAGGTTACTAGAATTCCACCCATATCTGCGAAGACAGAACAAAAGAAATTATTTCTGAACCGATTCTATTGAATTGGAGTGTATCGCATAAACAGGATCCCAAATTACAGATGCATACACGCAGAGAAGAAACATGATTGTCACAATCATATTCGAAGAGCAAAATAATATAATAGGAGCTATTTTTGCGGCGACCATGTAACATTTTAACCTGCAACCATGTTGGCTCTGTGAACATGGTTCTAAGAAAAATGTAATTGTCCTCATCTAAAATGTTATTATATTGATAAAAAGAATTTTGTTTGAATGAAAAGACAATGGTCACGATTTAAAATGTTATGGTATTCACTAAAAGTGTTTTTCTCCTAGTTAAAAGAACATGGTCACAACCTAAAATGTTTTGATCTTTATGAAAAAACTTTTTTCATCGTCGAAAAAAGGACGCCACTTGAGAAAAGAAAACACAAAATTAACTTTATTTGTTTGTTTTTATTTATTTATAAACTAATTTATTGTTTATTTGTATTTATAATGCCGTTCAAGCAAACATCATATATTTTTACACACTCTATTTTATTTCAATTTCAACAATAAGTAATTATTCCATATTTACATCGTGCGCATCAAATGTACAAACGCAGACATCATGTAACTGCAAATAAAAATAAATGATACCGTATAGCAAAATGCAGAACAAAAAACAGGTACATTTTTTCAATTACACTTTCCTTTTTTGTGTTCACATAAAACCACGTGCCACTTCTGAATAAATAAATTAACACAAAACACAGTAAATCCGTATTCTCCGTCCATTCCAAGAAACAATCAACACACGACTGACGCGCAAAATGAAAATCGTGTGTACCTGCTCAATGTTTTTATAAAATTCTTTTCGCTGCAAACAAGTTAAAAAATTAAATGGTCACGAAAAAAATGTAAATGGTTTTTATGGCCATGTAATGGCTCTAGACATGTCTATACTTAAACTATAAAAATACTTTTTTCCCTGTAAAAAAGTAAAAAATTGAATGGTCAGATACATGATTTTCCCGACCATTTAATGGTCTCAAATTCTATCATTTAAATGATAGAACATGTTTGCGGTATTTGAGAACCATTCAAATGCTTATTGCCACCATACATTTTTCTCCGCTCGAAAACTATTTTTACAAAGACAAAATAAATGATTTTCGCGGCAATTACATGCTCTAGATAAGCATTAAATGGATGCGGCAACCATGTCCAAACATGGTTTTTCTGTGCGTGTATACAGCTCACAAACGAAATATATAACAGTTTTGTTACAACCGGATCAGAGAACTCCTTGCTCCACCTTTTGATGAAGTCAAGAGTTCCATATGCTTTGTTAATGGTTAAGGAGATATGTCGTCGAAAATCCAATCGTGGGTCCAATGTGACTCCAAGGTCTAGTATAGAATTAACAAGTTCACGATCGTTCAAGACATAGCATGAGTGCAACAGTTTTATTCTGAAAAATGACATATGTTTACATTTCGATATGTTCATCTCCATCAGATTCACCTTGCACCACTGAAATAATCTGTCTAGATCTTTTTGTGAAATAGTTTGACCAGTATGATCGTTAAAAGAATGAAAAATGTTAACATCATCTGCGTATATTGAAACGTTGCACCGAAATATTGATTCTGGTAAATCATTTATAAACAGGTTGAAAAGAATTGGTCCAATGTGACTTCCCTGCGGTACTCCTGAATATACAGCAATGTATCTAGAAAGCGTATCACGAAATTTAACTTTCTGTGTTCTACCAGTCAAGTAAGAGCGAAGCCATTTTAAAAACATATCACTGAAACCCATAAACTCCAATTTCCGTAGTAAAAGCTTATGATTCACCTTATCAAATGCTTTACTAAAGTCAGTTTGTCAACATCAGTTTGCGTTCTTTGAATCCATCATTTATAAATGAAGCAAACTCTATTAGGTTAGTCACAGTTGATCTAGATTTTCTAAAGCCATGTTGACATTTAGATAAAATTGGTGATACTTGAAAACATAGAGTTTCACTCACAATCTTCTCAAAAAGTTTCGGAATAGCGTTCAGTTTAGCTATACCTCTATAATTACAAATATCAATCTTTCTACCAGATTTAAATAACGGTGTAATAAAGGATTGTTTCCATAATGGCGGAAAAATTCCTGAACTAAGCGAGTGCGTTATGATATCACTTTCTGGTACAAAATTCGACATTTTAACACGATCACAAAATTTGATGTTTTCTATTCAATGACTTAATATATACTAAATATTTTTTACAGATATCATAGCAAAAAAAAAAAAATAAGTTCACAACAAATGTTCCCTATGGGAATATTTGTATCTTGACATTCACTTCAAGAAGATACATCTTTCAGGTACATTTTTCAGGAAGGAACATCTTCGCCAGCTTATACTTAGCTGGAATTGATAGAAGCTTGGACAACAAACACAACCTATTTATTCTTGCTACAAAAGTTCTTTAGAAATCTCTACGCTATTATCTATATCTATAGCTATTTAAAAATCTCCTTCATTCCAATTTGAACCCTCCGAATGTCACTGAATGGGTTAATTATTGCTGCATTTCTTCATACAATGTGATATAGTAAATTGTGTGTTTTGTAACTTTATGAAGTTCTCTAGAATGGATTACACTCAACTCATCACAAGTTTGAAGTTTAGCATTTGATATGAGAGATGTTGTGGTATCTGTCAGTTTTTTAAAAACTACAACTGCTTTTAACGCTACATTGAATGAGTGACTGTTAACATCATACTTACGAATCTGCTTCACTTTGTTAAGGGTCCATGAATGTTTTTGTCAATTTTGCAACATTCTAACAACTAAAAAGATTTGTCTGAGAAAGATTTATTTGTAAGACGCAAACATGATGGGGTGTGATCTGCTAGATATGGTATTTACATAGACTACAAACAAATCAACAAATGATATAATAACGCACTCGAGTTATGACATTATTTGTTGATCTTATTCTCTATTCTTAATATTTGATATCCCATACATTGTTTAGTTGAATGACATATGATCATTTTCTTATAGCCTAGTCCAAAAGATAACTAACAGAACAAGGGAACATTTGAAATTTGCAGAAATGTCTGGATAAATATTCAGGGAACATATAAGCGATAATTGGAAAACTAGTTCCAGTATTTGACGCAAACCTTGCAGTTACCAAGGCCTTTTTGTATACATGACAAATATAGACACATTGAAATTATATTCCAAACTTATACATTTTTCATCATTTTGCAATTAATTTTCGCAGATAAGTAAGCTAAATAACTTTGAAAGGCATACAAGAGTGATATGTTAACTCTTTTATATAAATTGAATATAAAACAAGTAAGTAAAGTAGAAAGTCGGGCGGGGCCGACTATATCATACCCTAAACCACCCTTACTGAATTAGTAATCATAAGCATTTGTGGGGTAACATTGATATAGGTCTGGGAGATAAACCGCATATTTAAGAAAATTAAGGGGTACATGTTTATGGGTGCTTTGTCTCAATCTGACTATAGTTCATAGTCAATGTTGCCAGGGAAAATGTTCGGTTTACCCTACAAGGACAAAAAAAATTCCCTACTTTCCCATACAATTTTCCCTACAATATTTTTCGTTAAATTTAAAAAATTTTACAAAACAAAAATGGTTCTAAGTACATTATTATCTTAAAGCATGAATATGCAACGTATATAACATAGAATATAAATTTGTATTACCACCACGGTTGCCACAGTTGGTAGATTCTACCCAAAATAGTAATCTTTTTTGTTAAATCTCTATAAAAATAAAATTTTGGAAAAAGTTTCTATAAACTAATTTTTTTGAGAGATTTTTCTATAGAAATAAAATTTTGACAATAAATTCTATAGAAATAAAATTTTGAGAAAAAATTTCATAGAAATAAAATTTTGAAAAAATTCTATAGAAATAAAATGTTGAGAACATTTTCTACAGGAATAAAGTTTTGACAAAAATTTCTATAGAAATATTTGTTTGGTAGATTTGTGGTAATCTTCAAAATTTTTTAAGATTTTTTTTTGGCACGAGTGGTAATTGTTGTTACCACACATTGTTAAAGATCAAGCCTTGCCGGCTTCTAATTTCCTTCTCTAGAGCCACCAAAATGTAAGAATTATTACAAATTGTGTTGAATGAAAATGTGCCTACATTGTGCCCCTACGTCCTACAAAACGCTAAATATTCGAAAAAACCTACATATAGGGAATTTCCCCTACTTCTAGCAACACTGGCTGTAGTTGATATTGCACCTACGGAGTTAGTATGCCACCAATATTGAGCCCATTATTAAAAAAGACAAAATCGCTCAATTAGTGTTGGTAATAAATCCAGATTTGTAAAAATCGAGCAATATTCTTATGTAAGAGCTACAAGTACGTATAAATACGATCGGCCAGTACATCAAAATGTGAAATTTGAGTAGCATTGGTTAATAAATAAGAGTATTATGGCCAAATTTGGGAAAATCGAGCGATGCATATATATGGAAGCTATATCTAAATCTGAACCAATTTGCATAATATTTTGTGGATTTGATTAATACCACAAAAGGTTACCTTGTGCAAAATTTGAGTAAGATCAGTTACGAAATGAGGCTGCTATGGTCAAACGTAAGGTTATTAGGGGAAAATTTTTCAAAATCGGACGATACATATATGGGAGCTATATCTACATCTGAACCGATTTCGATGAAATTTTGCACATACCAGTAGTACTATAGAGGACTGGATCTAGCCAACTTTGAGTAAGATCGGATAATAAATATGGCCAAATTTGGGAAAATCGGGCTATACATATATATGGGAGCTATATCTCAATCTGAACCGATTTCGATGAAATTTTGCACAGTAAGTGTTATAGAAGATTACATGTAGCCAACTTTGAGTAAGATCGGTTTAAAAATAAGGGTTCTATCATCTAATTTGGCAAAATCGGGTGATACATATATATAAGAGCTATATATAAATCTGAACCGATTTCGATGAAATTTGCGGACTTAAAGGGTGATGTAGAAAATTATTTTGTGCGAAATTTGACGAAGATCGTCTAGTAAAAAAGTGCAACGTGACCCCATTTGTCGAAACCAGGCGATACATATATATTTATACATATATATCAAAATTTGATCCGATTTCTTCCGAATTCAATTCTTGTGCCCAAAAAACCTCCCTGTACCAAATTTCATCAAAATCGGTTAATAATTGCGACCGGAATTCTGTGAACACAAATACATGGACAGACGGACGGACAGATACCAAGCGCTAGATCGACTCAGGAGGTGATTCTGAGTCGATCGGTATATATTTTATGGGGTCTAAAATCAATATTTCTGGTAGGCACTTTTTTTGGCAGATCAAACTTATTATGCCCTGACCACTATGTGGTTTAGGGTATAGAGTGCAGATATAAAGGGTGGTTAAATTAAATTGTCTTCTCAATAAAAAACTTCTTATTGTGTGTTTGTACAAAACAATCAACTGTGCGTCCTAATCTCTACCAAGACCCTAAAAAATGTATGGGACTTTGTTTAAATCTGCACAGAAATGAATATTGTCTTGAGGTCAAAGATTTCATGGCCGTAAAATTAGAATAGCATAGAAGGACACTTTTCTCTGATATACATAAATTTATTTCCTTTCACAAAATTCGCGAAACTTCGTTTTGTCCTTATAGTTAAGTGATTCAACTTATCTTTATATGAAAAAATTGTTTGGACTACGGTCAGCTTTAATAATTCTGAAAAAAATAGTTTTGAAATTTGATGTGTTTTTATATCTTAACTACTAAGGTAAAAATCGTTCAAAAATAGGAGATGTCTTTCAACAATTTATTCCGGAGACTTTTTTACTTAAACATAAACATAAAAGTTGTTGGTTTCTTTAAACGAAGTTTCTTCAAATGCGCTTGTATGGGTATTACACACTGGTCTATAAATAGACTACCCGCTGGTACAAGGAACTAGTTTTGTTCCAGAATGTAGCCACACGTCGAGTAAAGTGAGTAGTTCTGCTTCTGATTACGTTGAATGGGTTTGAGTGGCGAATTTAACATGGACATGTCCTACGCGGGTATGAATTGCCCCCGTTTCGATTACAGATTCACCGCATCAGAACTAGTTGTATAGTTATTTGAGTTGTGGTAGTAGAACGAAACCATTGAGCAATGGTTCCTAAACGATTACATTGTAATCATATATGGTCAAATATTTGAATATCTTCAAAGGCTCATAAAAATAATTTGTTTTTAATTAAGTTTTTATTTATTTAATAAAAATAATTAGTATAAAATATAAATCTTGAAAAAAATTGAATACAAAAAGTTTTGCTTAAATAAATAATAAATTTGAGTCGTTCCGCTCAAATTTTAAGTTGCTCTTTTTCTGAATTTGGACTGCATTGCTGATTGGGAAACTTCGGTCACTAGAATGGAATCTAAAATTTAGAAAAAATAATATAATTTCTTAATATAACTAATAATTGACGTACTTACCAAATATATGAAACAAAAACGATCCGAGCACCACCAAACTTAGAGAAAGACCGACAAATATGTTTTCAACGTTGAATTACGGTACTCTCAGAATTCTTATATGGTTTTTATAGATTATTTCGTGGCATTCCAGTGAGTATAGGAACCCTTCCGATTACTTTGTATGCTTTGTATACCAAATTATTGGTGAAGAACCAACTAAAGGGTGGTTAAATTGTAAGGGCCGATGTTGGATGTGAACCACACCTAAACGTCAAGTTTTTTTTCCGAATTTTATTTGACATTTCTCTATTTCAGACTTACTCAATTTGAACCATGGAGAGATACACAATCCAACAACGTGTTAAATGGTTCCAAGAAATGGCAACAGTGGATGATCAATTTTCGAAGAAAATCGTCTTCAGTGATGAGGCACATTTTCACCTCAGTGGATTCGTCAATAAACAGAATTGCCGCATTTGGGCGAATGAGAATTCAAGAGTGATTGTCGAAAAACCAATGCACCCACAAAGAGTGACTGTTTGGTGTGGTTTATGGGCTGGCGGCATCAACGGGCCGTATTTTTTTCAAAATGAGGCCGGTCAGGCAGTTACTGTGAATGGTGTTCGCTATCGTGAGATGATAACGAACTTTTTATGGCCCGAATTGGAAGATATGGATGTGGACGATATGAAGTTTCCGCAGGACGGTGCCACTTGCCACACAGCTAACGAAACAATGGCTCTTTTGCGCAACAAATTCAAAATTCAATTTTGTTCCATACATAATTGAGTATATTGGTATTATTTCATAATAAAATAAAATTACAATAATTTCCTAAATAGTTTGTGTTTTATTCAAAATCAACATCGGCCCTTGAAATTTTAACCACCCTTTACATTGTGCAGAATGATATTTCCAACAGCACACGGTAGCTGGACTGTCTGTTTTGCTTGTGGATAGATATTTTTTTGTGTATGACAGTAAAAGCTCAATCTGATAAGTATAAGAAGAAGATGAAATCATAAAAGACGTCAACATCTAAAATTGTGTTTGGCAGCAAATTTGTTTTTTGCGTGTATGTACAAAATGTACAGAAAGCAAAAAACCTTTTTATTTTAATAAAATAACCACTACAAATTTTAAGGAACATAGTACCGGCCTATAAAGGAATAAAAATTTTTTATTGAAATATTTTAATATACACACCTCAAATGTGAAGGCTTTTAATCGAGATTAATATTTGCTACAGATATATTTTGAAGGCTTTTCTCCCTAGGTTAGGTTAAGTTAGGTATAATGACAGTCCTATATTTCAGACTCACTTAGACTATTCCGTCCATTGTGATACCACAGTGGCAAACTTCTTGCTTGTCTTCCTGGACTTCAGTTAGATTAAGAAGATTCATCTCATATTGTGTACTTTTGTCCTGTTGCATAAGTTCATCGTATGTCATTTTAGTTTTTGTTGTCCTGGTTGCCTTTATGTTTCAAGTCCTTTTTGTCGTTGTCCGTTATTAAGCCACCATGGAGTGTTGTTCCTGTTTACTGGAACTGTTGTCACAAAGCAAGCGTGTAAATTGCGTTTATCTTGGTGTAACTTAGTTGTCCACTTTGGTGGCATACAATATTGTGCGTTCAGTGATATCCCAACTGAATCGAGTTTTCTGTATGTTTTTCACATTTTGTCTGTGTCCATGATATCTATTGTGGGATAAGAGGTATGCTTAGTTTGTTAATAGCTTTGCACGGAGCATAAGAGTGTAAAGGTGGGTGGTATAACATTTTTATTTATTCAAAGCAAAAATGTCGGCAATTACATCAAAATTTAGAATCAGTTTAGATTTGTTCGAGTTGGTTACCTTTGGCACGACTTATGACCTTTAAATGGCCGACTGAGCCATTTAAAGGTTTAAAGGACTGAGCCATTTAAAAAAAAAATACCAAAATCGATCATCTCAGGGCAGAGCTTCTCCGCCGAGCTTCATCTCAAGGCGGCGCTTCACCCGTATTGAGCCAAAATAAAAAAAAAACTCTTCAAAATGTCCCAAGTGAATAATCTCAACGTATTGATATCTGGAAATGTTGGTGGCCATTGTGCGTTAGAAATGAAGTGAGGAACCACCTTCTAGGGCTTCTGACAGTGTTAAAATATTAGAACATTTCCCGATAATTTCCGGCATTTATTTTGACTCTACGGTCGATGAATACGAGTAGAAAGCGACTATCAGTCGTAACGCCGGCTCACACCATTGCCATCGGCGACACTGAGTTCTAGCGGCAAATTGAAGGTATACATTTTCAGCTGCCCTCTTTTTGGCAAGTAAGCCGATCATTTCGTTTCCTCACAAACTGTCCAATTTGGAATGGCTTCTCAACAGAGATTTTGGTAAACTCGGTGATTGGAAACTTTCATGAAATAAAGCAACTCCTTTTGCTGTTTCCAGTCTAACTTTTTTCGCGTCTCGGTGTGATCTTGCACTTTTTGGAAATTTAATGGCTAATTAAATTTGTCACGATATTTTTAGCTCACAAGCAATTTTCTACTACTGTGGCGTGGATTTCGATCAAATATGGCCGTCACTTTTCGGTTCATTTCTGGCATTGCTATCGTTTTTTTGTCCACTTTTTGGAATCGATGCCATACAAAATATTGTGGGCGTGGATTCAATCGCAGTTTCGACTGCGCATCAAAAAGTTTTTCAGCGGTAGTTTATGCCTTCTAAGTAATGGTTTATGCCTTCTAAGTAATAGACTTGCATGTAGCTCTTACAAAATAATATTGCCCGATTTTTACAATTTTGGATTTATTACCCACAATTAATTGAGCGATTTCTTCTTTTTTTAATAATGGACTCAATATTACTGTCATACTAACTCTGTAGGTGCAAAATCAACTATAGCTCATAATATCGGACATTTCTGCTCAGATTGTGACAAGACTACCCCAAACATGTACTTATTTATGTTCTTAAATATGAAAATGCGGTTTATCACCCAAACCTAAACCATATACCTATACCACAAACAATGTCTACTAATTCAGTGGGGATGGTTTAGGGTATGATATAGTCGGCCCCGCCCGACTTTCTACTTTACCCACTTGTTAAACAATAAATTGAACTGTCATTGGAATAAATCTTTCTGCTGTCTGACGAGTGGTTTAAAAATGATAATAAACTAAAATTGGTACTGAAAGTTGGTTACTCAAATTAACGGTCCAAATAATGCATGAAATCTTTAAATTAACCTATAGTACGGTCTATATAATTTCATGTTTGAAGATTATTTCATGCAAATGTTAACCGCCACTGCGCCTCAAATAATCCATCCGCTTAGATTTCAATTCTAAATTTTTCAATGTTGTTTTTTCAATGCGTCAATTGAAGGGGGCTTGTCTGTATAGACATGAACTTGAAAATAGTCCCATCAAAAATAGTCTAAACAAAACAAATATAGCAAAACAAAGTTGGTTGTCATCTCGCGGTAGCGTTCACCATTCACAGTAACATTACGATACGCATCATCTTTGAAGAATTACGGTCTACTGATGCCACACTAAACTGTGGCTTTTTCTGGATGCATTGGTAGATTTTGCAATGCTTCTGGTTAATTTTCGCTCCAAAATCGTCAATCCTGCTTAGTTACATACCCATTAAGCTCAAAATGAGCTTCGTCACCGAACACAATTTTTCGACAAAAAAGTCGATCTTCGGCCAACTTTCCAAGAGACCATACACCAAAAATTCTGCTTTGCGGCTTTGTGGAATTAATTCTTGCACCATCTGTATTTTGAAAGGCTTCACACCAAAATCATTCATCAAAAATGTCCACGTTGTTGAGTAACAGAGACTGAATTGCTGCGAATAGCCGCTTCAGTTGGTCGATAACCCGACCATCAAAATGGAAGATGTGCGCGATTAACTTTCTTGACAGAGCACGCATTTGAATAACTAGCAAGCGTTGTTCGTCTGTAAGAAGATTCATGGTTAAATTATAGACGAAACGGACGATTTTTGACAGTAAAACAAAAGACGAAACGCCTCAAGCTCTTTTTATACCAGTGTTTTCAAATAAATAATAGCTAGAAAATCACCATTTAATTTAATTTTTTTAATTTTAAATGTTTTAGGGTATAATGGGTCCAGCATATTTTAACTCTTTCTGGTTTGTACATATTCAAGCTAAAACGAGATTCCCGTCTTTATTAGTACCTGTATCGATTAAAATCATAAAGGGTGCATAAGATACGGTTCGTATGGACCTATGACCAATTTCACTAGTTTTTTTTTTCTTAATTCTGTTTTTCCCATTCGTTGTTTGTCAAAGTGCATGATGATGTTCACAGTATGTGGCAGCAAAAATAAAAAAAAAATGAAAACATTTTTTTTTGGTTTTTGTTTAGCTATGGTCGTAGATCTAGTCTAGAATTTGAACTATGTATGAAGGACAATAGTACTCATGGGTATACAAGCGTTCGAGTGTGTGGTTAAGTGAGAGGGCTTTTGTGTGCGTGCGTATGTTTGCATATCTTGTAAACAGTGTAAATTTGACCACAGACATCATTTACTCATATGCCCAATAGTTGTTGTGTTTTGGTCTTTGGCCTTTATCAAGCTACAAAATAAATGTTTGTTTGTACCCACCATAGATGTTGGATGGTTGTGTGTGTTAATGTATTTGTGAGTGTTTAGAATTGTTGTAATTTTTAATGCGCCTATGACATGGTTGTTGCAAAAATGTTATCATCTCTTTTATCTTAATTGAGAGTTTTATAGCTTTCTTTAAGAGCCTATTCATGGCAATGAATTTCATAGTAGGACACAATACATTAGTGACGTTTTAAAACTCCTTTTTTTTAGAGTTGAACAACCAATGAGAAACATTTTGGAAACGACCAATTTTTCGTATATAGGCCAAATGGCCTATAATTTAAACTCATTATGCCTTTAAGAATGTTCAAGTAACACATTTTTTTAAAGGCGTTTTTATATTTGGAAACTATCCCTTTTTTAGGAAATAAAATTTAAAGCATTTTAAAAATTTTATCACATTAGCACACATTTACTCTACCCACCGAATGGCATAGCCATAGTCGAAATGTATAAGAGTTAGCAAATGAAACTAAATTAGGAAACTTTTAAGAGTAACTTTTTATAAGGCTCATCTAATATAACCATTGGACAGTGGTAGCATGAAGTACATTTTAAAAATCTCTGAATCAAAACTTCCCATAAAGATAATTTGAAAAAACATATTGAAGATCGAAAGAATTGCTAAAACTTTCAATAGAATACATTTATATGACAATTGGGACCTTTGTTTCATTTACTCTATAAAAAGTTTCGTTATTTTCAATCAGATTCAGCAGACGTCTCTGAGACGGTCGGTACTGTGGGATCAAATATACACCAATATTCCCGGTTGAGAATTTTTCATTTGAATTAAAATTAATACCAACTCACCACTTAGTAATTTAAGTTAAGCATATATATTTTCAGAATTTGTTGAAACAAAAAATAGTTTGTAGCACGCAAACATAGTATGTTTCTTCCGAGCCATATCATTTTTTAAGGTCCCAAATAGTTAATTCCTTTCGTTTTTTAAATAAATCTGTTCATAAATGTTTAATTTTCTCCGCTCTTCTATTATGTTTTCTTGGTCAGAAAATGTCGACTTTCTCCTAGATCAACTCGAGTTGTTTTGATACGCATTGTGTTTTCAATGTGTCTCTCAAAACAACCACAAATTTTCATTTTCTTGTATATATCTATTCTCTTTGTCGCTCTCTGTTCGTGTCTCCGATTTCGATTTCGTAATGTCGTTTTTTACCACTGGGTTAATTGAATATGTAAATTCAATAATGTTTAGACTTAAACACAGTGTTAGTACAAACAAGTAAAGAAAGTCTAAAGTCGGGCGGGGCCGACTGTGTTATACCCTGCACCACTTGGTAGATTTAAATTTTCGATACCAATCACATCCGTCAAATGTGTTGGGGGCTATATATAAAGGTTTGTCCCAAAAACATACATTTAAATATCACTCGATCTGGGCAAAATTTGATAGACTTCTACAAAATCTATAGACTCAAAATTTAAGTTGGCTAATGCACTAGGATGGAACACAATTTTAGTAGAAACAAGTAGGGAAAGTCTAAAGTCGGGCGGGGCCGACTATATTATACCCTGCACCACTTTGTAGATCTAAATTTTCGATACCATACCACATCCGTCAATTGTGTTGGGTGCTATATATAAAAGGTTTGTCCCAAATACATACATTTTAATATCTCTCGATCTGGACAGATTTTGATAGACTTCTACAAATTCTATAGACTCAAAATTTAAGTCGGCTAATGCACTAGGGTGAAACGCAATGTTAGTAAAAAACAAGTATATACGGCCGCAAGTTCGGCCAGGCCGAATCTTATGTACCCACCACCATGGATTGCGTAGAAACTTCTACGAAAGACTGTCATCCACAATCGAATTACTTGGGTTGTGGTATCTTAAAACTTCTTATTCCTGCATGGTTGTTGGATACCATATACTAACATCACGTACCAAATTTCAACCGAATGGGAAGTATTTTGCTCTTCCAAGGGGCTCTGGAGGTCAAATCTGGGGATCGGTTTATATGGGGCCTATATATAATTATGGACCGATATCGACCAATTTTTGCATGGGAGTTTGAGGCCATATATTAACACCACGTACCAAATTTCAACTGAATCAGATGAATTTTGGTCTTCCAAGAGGTTCCGGAGGTCAAATCTGGTGATCGGTTTATATGGGGGCTATATATAATTATGAGCCGATGTGGACCAATTTTTGCATGGTTGTTAGAGACCATATACTAACATCACGTACCAAATTTCAGCCATATCGGATGAAATTTGCTTCTCTTAGAGGCCTAGCAAGCCAAATCGGGGGATCGGTTTATATGGGGGCTATATATAATTATGGACCGATGTGGACCAATTTTTGCATGGTTGTTCGAGACCATATACTAACACCATGTACCAAATTTCAGCCGGATCGGATGAAATTTGCTTCTCTTAGAGGCCTCGCAAGCCAAATCGGGGGATCGGTTTATATGGGGGCTATATATAATTATGGACCGATGTGGACCAATTTTTGCATGGTTGTTAGAGACCATATACTGACACCATGTACCAAATTTCAGCCGGATCGGATGAAATTTGCTTCTCTTAGGGGCCTCGCAAGCCAAATCGGGGGATCGGTTTATATGGGGGCTATATATAATTATGGACCGATGTGGACCAATTTTTGCATGGTTGTTAGAGACCATATACTAACACCATGTACCAAATTTCAGCCGGATCGGATGAAATTTGCTTCTCTTAGGGGCCTCGCAAGCCAAATCGGGGGATCGGTTTATATGGGGGCTATATATAATTATGGACCGATGTGGACCAATTTTTGCATGGTTGTTAGAGACCATATACTAACACCATGTACCAAATTTCAGCCGGATCGGATGAAATTTGCTTCTCTTAGAGGCCTCGCAAGCCAAATTTTGGGGTCCGTTTATATGGGGGCTATACGTAAAAGTGGACCGATATGGCCCATTTGCAATACCATCCGACCTACATCAATAACAACTACTTGTGCCAAGTTTCAAGTCGATAGCTTGTTTCGTTCGGAAGTTAGCGTGATTTCAACAGACGGACGGACGGACGGACGGACATGCTCAGATCGACTCAGAATTTCACCACGACCCAGAATATATATACTTTATGGGGTCTTAGAGCAATATTTCGATGTGTTACAAACGGAATGACAAAGTTAATATACCCCCCATCCTATGGTGGTGGGTATAAAAATATGGGAAAGATTTAAATCTGAAGCAATTTTAAGGAAACTTCACAAAAGTTTATTTATGATTTATCGCTCTCTCTCTCTCTCTCTCTCTCTCTCTCTCTATATATATATATATATATATATATATATATATATATATATATATATATATATATATATATATATATATATATATATATATATATATATATATATATATATATATATATATATATATATTTTTAAGTTAAGGAAAATTACAGTCAGTTTTACAACTATTCGACTAAGCATAGGCGATTTTACAAGGAAATTTTTGGTATTTTGACCATTTTTGTCGAAATCAAAAAAACATATATATGGGATATATATCTAAATCTGAACCGATTTCAACCAAATTTGGCACGCATAGCAATAATGCTAATTCTACTCCCTGTGTAAAATTTCAACTAAATCGGAGTTAAAAATTGGCCTCTGTGGTCATATAAGTGTAAATCGGGCGAAAGCTATATATGGGAGATATATCTAAATCTGAACCGATTTCAACCAAATTTGGCACGCATAGCTATAATGCTAATTCTACTCCCTGTGCAAAATTTCAACTAAATCGGAGTAACAAATTAGCCTCTGTGGTCATATGAGTGTAAATCGGCCGAAAGCTATATATTGGAGCTATATCTAAATCTGAACCGATTTCAACCAAATTTGGCACGCATAGCTACAATGCTAATTCTACTCCAAAAATTTCAACCAAATTGGGGTAAAACTCTGGCTTCTGTGACCGTATTAGTTTATATCGGGCGAAAGATATATATGGAAGCTATATCTAAATCTGAACCGATTTCAATAAAATTTGGCACACTTGACTATAGTACTAATTGTTCTTCTTGTGCAAAATTTTAAGCAAATTAGGGTAAAACTCTGGCTTCTGGGCGAAATATATATATGGGAGCTATATCTAAATCTGAACCGATTTCTTCCAAAATCAATAGGGATCTATTCTGAGCCAAAACACATACTTATGCCAAATTTGAAGTCGATTGGACTAAAACTGCGACCTAGTCTTTGATTACAAAAATGTGTTCACGGACAGACGGACGTCGCTATATCGACTCAAGAGCCCACCCTGAGCATTTTTGCCAAAGACACCATGTGTCTATCTCGTCTCCTTCTGGGTGTTGCAAACATATGCACTAACTTATAATACCCTGTTCCACAGTGTGGCGCAGGGTATAAAAATATTGTAAATATTTAAATTTCATAAACTTTCGGAAATCTTCATTTATGATTTATGGGTCGATATATACTAAGCAGAGTATAGGGAAATTTGAATCAGTTTTCCGAGTTTTTGACTTAACAGTGACGATTTCACAAGGAGCATGTTGGTATTTTGGCCATATTTGCTAAAATTGTCAGAACATATATATGGGGATTTGTCGATTTGTGAGCCGATTTTGATAAAATTTGGCACACATTGCTAAAATTTTAATTGAACTCTTCGTGCAAAACATCAAAATTTTCGAAAATAAACTTTGGCCTCCGAAGTCATATGATTCTAAATGTTAGTCCAAAACTTCAAGTAAATCGGAGTGAAAATTTGACCTCTGGTATGATAGATATATCTATATCTGAACCAATTTCAATTAAATTTGGCATGCATAGTAAAAATATTATTTCCATTCCTGTTCACAATTTTAAGTAAATCGGAGGAAAATTTTGATCTACGATGGTCATATCTGTAAATTGGGCGAAAGCTACATATGGAAGCTATATCTAAATCAGAACCAATTTCAACCAAATTCGGTGTGCATATTTATAATGTTAATTCTATTCCCTGTGCAAAATTTCACTCAAATCGGAACAAAAGATTGACATCTGGGTCCACAGGAGTTTAAACCGGACGAAAGCTATATATGGGAGCTATATGTAAATCTGAACCGATTTCAACCAAATTCGGTATGTATATTTATAATGTTAATTCTACTACCTATGCCAAATTTCATGTAACTCGGAGTAAACGTTTGGCTTCTGGGGCCATAGGAGTGTAAATCGGGCGAAAGCTATATATGGAAGCTATATTTGAATCTAAATCGATTTGACTGATATTTTGCAAAATTTACCAAACTCACAAAATATTGGATTATACGAAATTGGATGAAGATCAGTTGATAAATACGTGATTTATGACCAGATCGGATATAAATATATATGGTAGCTATATCTAAATCTCACCCGAGTTTTTCCAAAATCAATAGAGATCATCTTTGAGCCGAAAAAGGACCCTATGCCAAATTTGAGGACGATCGGACTTAAACTGCGACTGGACTTTACACACGAAAATACATCAACAGATATGATAGACGGACATCGCTAAATCAACTCAGAATTTAATTCTAAGCCGATCGGTATACTAAAAGATGGGTCTATGACTACTCCTTCCCGGCTTACATACAAATGCACAAACTTATTTGTATTCCCTTCACCACAGTAGTATAAAAATATATTTATATACAAATTTATTGCAGTATATATCAGACAATATACAGTTTATTTTTTGTTTGTTATGGCTCTAACGATTGGTATAGGATTACGACGATATCCATTTTGTGTTGCTTGAATATGAAAAATTACTTTATTTTTGGCCCAATTCTTCTAATCGATACTTGTGGTAGTCATAATTGATTAAGATAAATACAAAACTCGTCCTCAAATTAAATTAATTTATTTATTTCGTTTGATCTGTATGACATTATTTTACTTACAGAATTAGTATTACATAAGGATAAAACATTAAATTATTTTTATTTATATTTATTATTCTATATATAAAAAATACATTAAGCATATACTAACCTTATTTTATCCGTTTGATGTTTGTTTAGTTTGCTGCACCACTGTTGTGTCCCAAAGGCTATTTAAGCCACAACTACTAGGGCTATTTTACTCTCCAACTATTTCGTTTACTCCAAAAACCACCGAAATTTTTATATGAATACACCAGAAACCAAAAAAATGGAGACGAACAAATAGCACGAAACTTGTGTCATTAGTCCAAAACGATGGTCATTAGTGGTAGCAATGCCTTCCGAGCTTCAATTGCTCCCACATCTAATTTTGAACTCTTTTTTAGGGGTTATTTTGCTTTCATTCATAGTTAGACAAAAAATCACCAGGACCAACAAAGGAGTAACAGGCAAAAGACCAAAAAATATAAAATTAGCGATAAAATAATTTTTTCCCAAACAATAATGAAAAACTTTGAAGAGTTTTGTCGACAACAGGAAACTATCATCGATAGAGTTTCTTTTTTGGCTTAACCAATTACGACCTCCCTAAGGTCTTATCGATATTCATTGAAATACTAAAGATGCACTCCAAAGATAATTATTTTTCCTTTAATCTAAATTTAATGAGAAAATAATGATTTAAAATAAATAAAAGAATTGACTGTATTTTTCTAAACAAATTAAATTTTGTTTTCAAAAATATCTATATTTTGTCTATTGGAAAATCCCGAAAAGTAATTGTGTTACCAATGTATACTTCATGCGTATGTAAATCATATCTCTTTGTAGGGCCAAATTGCAAACCTCAGCATTATATCACTTTATTGGAAATGATCAATTTCGGTCATTTTGCCACATGTTTTATTATTGCTTTTCTCTTTTTTTACCTAGCACCTTCCTCTGCTTAAATAAATTCTTTGGGAGAAATTATCATAGCCAGGCAGAAAAGTGCCGGTCAAACACATGCAAAGACATATGAAATATTGACAAATTACCAATTAAATGTTGAAAAATGATTTTTAATGAGTCGACAACATAATAAAAGGCAACGTAAATAGCAACACCACAAAGAGGGGACTCGAACAATTTCGTCCTTGTACACTCATATTAATCCGTTCACGCACTCACACACACACACACACACAATCACCCTGAAAATATTTATTTGTGCAGTGAAGTATGATGAAATTTGGATGCATGCCAAGACATATTCTATGAGTGTATGTGTACATGTGAAACCATCAAGAATACGCAGCACATAAACGATTTCACCGTTCATAAATTGATATAGAGGCTATCGTATGTTGTTGGTATGGTCCAAGTGTGAATCTCATGAAAACTATGTAAGCTTGTTTGTGGGCTTGTGAGTGTGTTAGTGAGAGCGAAACAAATGTTTGCTGTGATTACACAGAGAAAAAAATACTATTTTTTTATTAATCAATATACTAAACATAATAGAGAACTGCTGAAGGAGAAGATGATACTAAGAGCATTTAAATATTGCAGTTGAGGTTATATGTATGCCGGATAAAAGTGATCAAAGATAGCGAATAAGGGCGTGTGACAACAACGGCACAATTTAGTACCAATTCTACGGTACTGCACTGAAAAAAAAAAATTATGATGAGGCCAACAATTTCATGTCCTTAAATACGAATGAGAATTTTGCTTAGCATAGAAGATACATTTCTCTAATATAAAATTTGGTTCTTTCTCCAAAAGTCGAAAAACTTTACAGTAACAGGTTGGTTGATAAGTCCCCGGTCTAACAAAGAAAAAAACACGTTTTTTTTTTTGTAAAAATTCGTTTTTATTATTCAACGCAGTTCCCTTCAAGAGCGATACAACGATTATAATGACCTTCCAATTTTTTGATACCATTTTGGTAGTACTCCTTCGGTTTTGCCTCAAAATAGGCCTCAGTTTCGGCGATCACCTCTCCATTGCAGCCAAATTTTTTCCCTTCGAGCGTCCTGAGAACAAGAAAAAGTCGCTGGGGGCCAGATCTGGAGAATACGGTGGGTGGGGAAACAATTCGAAGCCCAATTCATGAATTTTTGCCATCGTTCTCAATGACTTGTGGCACGGTGCGTTGTCTTGGTGGAACAACACTTTTTTCTTCTTCATATGGGACCGTTTTGCCACGATTTCGACCTTCAAACGCTCCAATAACGCCATATAATAGTCACTGTTGATGGTTTTTCCCTTCTCAAGATAATCGATAAAAATTATTACATGCGCATCCCAAAAAACAGAGGTCATTACTTTGCCAGCGGACTTTTGAGTCTTTCCACGCTTCGAAGACGGTTCACCGGTCGCAGTCCACTCAGCCGACTGTCGATTGGACTCAGGAGTGTAGTGATGGAGCCATGTTTCATCCATTGACACATATCGACGGAAAAGCTCTGGTGTATTACGAGTTAGCAGTTGTAAACACCGCACAGTGGGGTTTTTGATGTCAAAAGTGGGAATTAATTCGAAGTAGCTTTCCCTGTTTATAGTTTTAATTTTTTTCGGCCAAATTCACTAAAAGACATAAAACCATTCAAATTTTAAATATTTTTTAGTCCACATTTTATTTGTTTTCCATTAGTTAATTTGCAACAAAAAAAAAAAGAGAATGAATATCTGCTTTTTGATCTGATAACAATTATTATCATCATCGTCAGAAAATTACTATATGTATCATTATCATCAACACTGGCATTTTGATCACCATCAAGATTTGACTCAAATATCAACATTTGAATTGCTTCCATAGGCAAATTGTGGGGTTTCTTCTCTTTTAATTTCTCATTTCTGATATAACTGGATCCGAAGTATGTTAATTAACAGTCTTTTAAATATCTCTTCATTTGACTTTTCCATAGAGCATTTTCGCAAAAAATGCTCTATAAAATTTTTAAAATCTTTGTTTCTAGCTTCTTGCGCTTCTTCCGACACCTGTCCAATTGGAAGTAAAGCGTGGTTAATTATTTCTGCTCCAAGTAATAAATATTTGTGAACAGTTGGGGACATATAGTACCAGGGGTTGAAAAATGTATTTCCATTTAATTTGGAAATGTGCAAAAAAGTGCAGACAACTTTTTCATCTATGCTTTCAAAAGAGTTTATTGTTTTAGAAAAAATAAACTTTTTTACTTAATTTGGCTTTATTCACAACTATTTGTCGACATATTTCTCGAAATCCTCTAATTTAAAGACTTACGAGCGAAACTAAATTTCATATAATAACACAAGTCAAATATAAAAATAAAAAACACAAAAATAATCTTATTAACCTGAGGATGAAGGTTCCATTATTATTTTTTTAATTATCGCTTTAGAAAACACTCAAAACTAATTTTTAAGACACCAATAATTTACATTTATATCGCACGCAAGGAAAACGTAAAATAACTCCAACTTCAAACATATATAGTGACACAACGGTACTTGTCAAAGACACAATTTTTGCGCTAGTGATGTGGAATTTTGTGTACTTTTACCGACTATAAAAATTTTTTCGGTTCTCCTAAATTTCATTTTTCAATTAATTCCCATTTTTGGTATCAAAAACCCCAATGTGCACCGCTCAGAATCATCAACACGTCGTTGTTTTTGGTCAAATGTGAGCTCGCGCGGCACCCATTTTGCACAGAGCTTCCGCATATCCAAATTTTGATGAACGATATAACCAAACACGTTCCTTTGATATCTTTAAGGCCTCTGCTATCTCGATCAACTTCATTTTACGGTTATTCAAAATCATTTTGTGGATTTTTTGATGTTTTCGTCGGTAACCACCTCTTTCGGGCGTCCACTGCGTTCACCGTCCTCATTTCACCAAGCTTGAATTTTGCATACCAATCAATTAATGTTGATTTCCCTGGGGCAGAGTCCGGAAACTCATTACCAAGCCAAGTTCTTGCTTCCACCGTATTTTTCCCCTTCAGAAAACAGTATTTTATCAAAACACGAAATTCCTTTTTTTCCATTTTTTTCACAATAACAAAAGTTGCTTCACCAAAGACGCTCTATCTCACAAACTAATTGACTTACAGACGTCAAATTTTGACACGAATCATTTGAAAGTTGGTACTATATAAAAATAATATGTATTTAATACTAGCGACGCCAACTATGTGTCAGACGGGCGACTTATCAGCCAATCTGTTAAAGTCGTATTGTCCTTATAGTTAAGCGATTCGATTTAAAAGTGGAAGTGGAAAATTTTGTTTGTTTAGGATTAACTTGGCTTTTAATATTTCTGAAAAATTCTTCAAAATTATGACTTTTTGTATCTTGACTACAAAACAAGAAAGCGTTCAAAAGTAGGAATGTTATCTGATGCAGCCTCTATATATTTTTGTATAGTATTTATATAGAACCTGACGATTAAATCATTCATTGAAGAGCATCACATTGAAGAGCATATGCATATTGCCCCTAAAAAATAATTCTCACAGTGTATAGTTAAAGTTTAATATATATATATATATATATAGATGGTGGATAAATGAAACGAAATTAAAAGCCAATAATTGGAAAATTAATTGAATTAAATTGACAGTAAGACGATATCAACAATAAACCAAATGGGGGGGGGGGGTATTTCTCGGTGTGAGTGAATCGATGTGAGAGAATGGCTACTGGACTAATGGCCCATGAGTACATATGTGTTATACATATGCTATCGTCAGTGCGTATATGTGTGTGTTTGTATGTCACCATAAAATACGAACATTGTCATTGATGTTGCTGCTGCTGCTGCTGCTGTTGTCGTTGTTGTTGTTGGTGTTTTTATTAAGTGTTATCGTTGTCATCGCCCTTGTTTATATAACGCAATCAATAAAAGCTGTTTGCAGACATGTTGGAAGAGAATTTACATTCATGCAACATGACTGTTTAATTCTCTTGATGTGTTGTGATGTCCATTCAGTAAGATCAAATCGATAAAGTAGACGAGGACAAGTTTATTCAAGCTTATATGACTAAATCTACCTATTTTAAGATTACAGGGGTGCTCCTTGAGGATTATCCTGTGGTACATTTGAAGTTGATATGATCATACATATATAAGGTAAAGTCATCATATGAATTCGATACATATACTCACAAAAACAAAAATTGGGCAAAAGCCAATTTAACATTATTTTTGTTCATGGAAATTATTAGGGTTTATTAAAATTTCCTCAATATTGGGAAAGTTCCCTACCCTTGTTTCCTACATTGTTTGTCTACTTCAAATTTTACGAAATTCAAATTTCACATAATGTAGTTCAAAATTTCCTAAAAATTTTAAATTTTAGCAAAGTGCATCCATATTTCACTTCCTTTGACTCTAAAGATCACCTTCACTTAATTTTAGGTTATGTTTAGGTTTAAGTGATAGCCCGTTTTATTTCAGGCTCACTTAGTCTATACATCACAATGGACTGAATAAAAATCCTGGCAGTTCTAGTTTTTACCACCGAACCCACCCGATTATTTTCTTCTGTAGAAACAACCTGATTATTCTAAAAACATTTGCAAATTGTTTAAGTTAAAATTGTCCATATCCGCCAGTAATATAAAGCTATGTGTCCCTAAAATTTGCTTACGTCTCATACAATATACAGGACACTCACACAGCATCATAACAACTCATGCAGTGGTCATAAAACTTCACATCAATTGTTTCTGGAAACTCGTCTATCAGGCAGCGGCAGCGATTATTAACGATATCAGGAGTGATATCTGATGTCTTGAAAATCCCATATTTGCAGACTTCTGTCACAGTATGAGCTTCCAGATAGCCAGAGGCATACAAACAGATTCTAGTTCCCCTGGAATAAAGTAGCTCCCAGTCTTGCTAATTCATCCGCTTCGAAGTTCCCTTGTATATTCCTGTGGTCAGGTACCCATCTAGTTAACAGGTTTGAGGCTGTGTAAAGTCTTTTTGAGGAATACATAGTCCAAGGATTTTATTGAAGGTTGACTGTCCGAGTACATATTTATGCCAACATTTGTTGGGACATTACTCCTCGGCTAATTTACCACCTATTTTATTGCTAATATTTCACTCTAAAAAAACGTACTGTTTGGTCAAAATGTCGAAAGACAATAGCTGCAACATGACATTAAGGGAATCTCTTTCCGTCTTACTGAATACCGATCAAATGCTGCCGGCCACCAAACCACAACACCATATAGCATTATATGTCTAGGTTAGGTAGGTTTTAGGCTCACTTAGACTCTTCAGTCCATTGTCATACCACAGTGTTGAAGTTCTCTATTATCATTGTGTTCCTTTTTATAGTCGAGTCCGAATGGCGTTCCATATTGCGGTGAAACCACTTAGAAAAGCTTAGAAACAGAAATGTCACCCGAATTACCGAGAGAGGATAATCAACCGTCAAAAAAACTTACTGGTGCTTGGTCGAAACTGGGATTGAACCCATAACTCTATGTATGCAAGATAAATATAATACCTCTATTTGTAAATTTGGATATTCCCCTGACTGCTAACGCCGCATCGTCAGCGTATGTCAGCTCTTCTATCCGTTCATCAGAAGGATGTTTTTAGCAATATTTCATAGAATAGGTGATAGAATTCCCCCTCATATGCCTTTGAATAAAAACATGTCTTTCGCTAGAAGTTCTTCTATCAGCCTAAATATTCCTTGGTCAACATTCACAATGCATTTACCACTCGGATGGACGTTATTGAATGTCCTTTTCATTGTGTATTAATTGACAGATAGTTGAGGCGGTCTCACTACACTGAAAAAAAAGCATGCCCGGCTCCAAAGATTTTGTCTTTACTTTAAAAATTTTGATATTGATTCCGACCCAAAGAAGCGGAGAATACAAGTTAGGGATACTTTTAAGAGGCAATTCTCTTTTAAATTTGGGTTTTGTGTACTAGCTTCTAGGAAGCAAATTTTAATTTTTCGTTTTTTCAGCTTTTTTTCTTCATATGCTATCAAAGTCCTTTAAAAACGAGTTAACGACAACTTTATTTTCCAAATTAAGACTCGACTTCCAGTAGAAATTATGCTATGTTTCAAGTAAAAAACGTCTTTAAAATAAAGTGTTCAAAAACATGTCCTATATTTGAACGATTTTTTGCTTCGTAGTCAAGATGCAAAAATACAACAAATTTAAAGACAATTTCATTAAATCTAAAGAATTTTTCTGAATTATTAAAGTCAAGTTGACATTAGCCCAAACATTTTTTCTTTCATGTTATGATACCCACTTCTAAGTGAAATTACTTAATTATAAGGACAATACGACTTCATTGAAGAGTTTATCGACTTTTAGACAAGGAAAAAAACTTTGTATTAGAGAAAAGTGTCTTCTATGCTAAGCAAAATTTAAATTCGTATTTTAAAGACATGAAATCTTTGACCTCACGACAATATTTTTTTCAGAGTAGACTTGCCCTTCTAGTACACAAAAAACATTTTTTCTGATTCAATCACGAAATTAATTGATCCAATAAATTTTTTAATTAAAATGTCCTCAATCACAGAAATGATAGTATCAATTGAAAAATTTATTGAAGGTCAATTACAAAATTAATTGATACTATTAATGTTTGTGATTGATTTTTGTTTCAAAAATTTGTTGAATCAATTAAATTATTAATTAAATATTTTTTAAAACTAAATTAAAATTTTAATTGGAAAATTTTTCGTGAAATTATTTTTTCTGTGTAAGCATACTTTCATTTCGAGAGCAATCTTCGCATTCGAGTGAGAGGATTTTCCCGCTTTAGGTATGAAAATGAATCTTGTTTCCCTCGACTATCCTGGGAAAGTGGATATAGCCTTTATAGGTTAGGTTAGGTGGCAGCCCGATGTATCAGGCTCACTTAGACTATACAGTCCATTGTGATATCTCATTGGTGAACTTCTCTCTTATCACTGAGTGCTGCCCGATTCCATGTTAAGCTCAATGACAAGGGACCTCCTTTTTATAGCCGAGTCCGAACGGCGTTCCACATTGCAGTGAAACCACTTAGAGTAGCTTTGAAACCCTCAGAAATGTCACCAGCATTCTGACGTGGGATAATCCACCGCTGAAAAACTTTTTGGTGTTGGGTCGAAGCAGCAATCGAACCCACGACCTTGTGTATGCAAGGCGTGCATGCTAACCATTGCACCACGGTGGCTCCCAATTAAAACATTAATTGAAGGTCAATTAAAAAATTAATTGATACTATTCATTTTTGTGATTAATTTTTGTGTCAATTATAAAATATGTTGAATCAATTAAATTTTTAATAATTTAATAACGAAATTAATTGATCCAATATTTTTTTTTTTTTTAATTGAAATGTCCTCAATCACAGAAATGATAGTATCAATTAAAAAAATTAATTGAAGGTCAATTAAAAAATTAATTGATACTATTAATTTTTGTAATTGATTTTTGTGTCAATTATAAAATATGTTGAATCAATTAAATTTTTAATAGAATATTTTTTAAAACTCAATTAAAATTTTAATTGTAAAAATTTTCGTGATTTTTTTTCCTGTGTAAGCATATCGTCGCACTCGAAAAGAGGGGATTTTCCCGCTTTAGGGATGAAAACGAATTTTGTTTCCCCCGACTTTCCTGGAATATATACGAAAGTGGATACAGCCTTTATATATCGCTGACAACTACGGCATAATTTTTCAGCCACTAATTGCAATTCCGCCAGAGTAATTACATTAGATTCGGGGGATTTAGGCGGTGTAGTACTACTTAGAGCCCACTTTATTCTAGATTCCAATACAATTTGCCCGATAGGAAATGACCGTTGAGCCTCTATGGTACTAGCAGAGGATGGTTCTATCGTCTTATTTATTCTGTGTATCTTGAAATACTATTGGATAGAGAACCACATACTCAGATATCTTATCATTCTCTCCTATTATATTAATATCACTACTTCCCACAGTTGATACAGTTGATATTTTTGGAGTATTTTTGGTACTTTTTGAGTAAAGAAACTAGTAATAACGAAAAGTTCTGTTTCAGTATAAACAGACGGCGCTATGTCCTTTTAGACTTTTGAGGCTGTATCGGTCTAACAAATTTGATAAAGTACCTTTTAGTTTAGAAATTGACTTTTTCATAGATTATTTAGTACCATTTCGCCTATACCATTTATCATCGCTGCTACTTTCCCATATATTATGATGCGTATTTGCATCACATCCCATTTGACTTTAGATTTGTCTCATTTGATTAATATTTTCATTAGTAAAGATTTTTTTTTTAATTATTCAAATCCATGAACGAGGATTTGCAAATATTGGTATGGCAGGACTTGGCTTAATTCTTCTCTTTTGACTATGCAATTCCTAAATTACAAATATAGCTGACAAGCCATTGAATTAAATTCAAATACTTCATAGAACTTATTAAAGACCCATAAATCTTGTCTGAAACGTTTAACAAAGTCCTCTTAGTCTTCCCTAGGGAACGTTCGTTAATCACCATAATTATCGATATGTGTGCTGTTGAATGAGCCTAACAATGGCTTTCCTGAACTACTGAAATTATGAGAATGAAATATGCATAATAGGATACGAACATAGACTTTGGTTACCAAAGCTCTGCTGCAGTGTCTGCAGAAAGACTGTGAAACTTAACCCGAAAAAAATAAAAACGCTGTGGATAATATCACGCCATAGCCATTAGCAAAAAAAAAAACATTTTTGGAAAGAGAAGTTTACCCCAAAGTGTCCACATAAATCAAATGATATATGTTCCTATTTATATTCGTATTGGTGAGAGTGGGTGTGTTTGTGTTTGTCGGGATATTCTAAGTTTTTGTATATCCCATTTTTAAAAGACTATATGGTTGGGGGAGCAAAGGGGCTCGAAATGCATTATGGAAAAGTTTTCACATTAAATAATCGACCAGCCATTATCCTTTACCATTCCACTTTCATTACACCAAGAGAAACAAACAGACGAACAGGCAGTCTATAGACAAACAGAATGAAATCCAGATTTTCCAAAGTCTTCTCTCCCATTCCAAACAGTCTACAAGAAGTCCACATATACTTGAGGCCAAATGTATTGCAGATATATGTGTAAGTGTGTGTGTATATATATATGCGTGTTTTGGGGCAAATACAAAAAGCGTCTAACGGAAATGCATATGAAGGCCTCACTATGTTTTTTTTTTATTTTTGGAAATATAAAAGCATTCAGCTTTAGAGTGACCGAAAAAACCACATCCTTTTTTTTTGGCCAAAAAATATTTTTCCATTTTTTGATGAAGAATAAAGTGCTGGGAAAACAAGTCGTACAAAATCTTGTTTGTTTAACTTGGTATTAGCTTTTCCTCTAGCAGACGCTTCAACACTTTTGAAATTTCCTCCCACAACTCTTCATTTATTGAATATCTCTTCTTCCTAGACTCAAGGGTCTGCTTTTGAACTTTTTCTATTTACTTATCACTGCTGCAGACGCTATTTGAGGTTGCAACGTTTTTCTTATTTTTGTTTTTCCTCATTTTTTTGTTGTTCCTCCAATGATTGTCGTTTTTCAGTCAATTTTATTTTTGTCGTAGTGGTAGTAACGGCGGGGTGGGGGATCATAAGAGCCCGGCAAGTTAAAAAGTCAATAGCATCGACATTTGGAGCTCATTGATAATTAAACTGTGACTGTCACATTTTGCCATTTGCACTTCATTAAAGATTTGTGGCTATGACTGGTGGTGTTATTGCCAGTACCACTTTGGCTGGTCGGAGCCATGGAATTTGTTGTCGCTCTATGCTGTTAAACACCCTGTTCCATGTGGCAATGGATGTGGGTTGGATGGTTTAAGCAATGGTGGTATTTGCTTAGCTAGCTGGCAAAATGAAACCTACACGGCAGAGAGTTATTTCCTGTTCGAAGTTTGTTTTTGCGTTGTTTTTTTTCGATTTGGTTCGAAGAAAATTAAAATTACTTTTAGGTCGATGTTGAAAAATATTATCATCAGTACGAAGAAAGAATATTTTCCAGGTCCTGTTATTAATATATATAGATATGGACACTCTACTTGAGGTCGTTGGCAATGAGCCAGATGTTGGACAAATATATTATTTCTATAAAGGGGTAAAAAAGATGTCCCGAATTTTTGCTACGAATCATCTCCCCGATACGATGGACGCACATTATATATAATAATAAAGTTGTCCAACCGACAATCAACCTATTTAGTATTTGCAGGATTAAACGAAGCCGAAGCTTTTTGAATCACGTCCCAGCAAAACACGATGCTTTCAAAAAGTAATTTGGATCCCCAATTTGTGATCCGGAAGTATTGCAAACTTCAATCATCTCGAATAAATTTTCAATGGGGTTATTATAGGACAGAAGTACTCCATTTTTGGATCCTTTGCATTGCTTTAGAAATTGCGCTTTGGTAGTTCATTTGGATGAAGAAATTAAAAAAAAACTAAAAAAACAAAATTTTGTTTACAATTTCCCATTTTATTTTTATCAATAGTTTTTGTTACACTTTTATTTGCTTATTATCTAATTTTTACAAATTGAAAAACTTCTTCGCTTCCACCGGGGCACAATAACAGAACGCCTTAGCACACTGAGCCCCAAACGCCATTGAACACGATGCATCAAAACGTGTATTCAAATGTTTGTAACATGAACCTAATATGACACCACGGTATGACATTCTAATTACTTCCTGAGATGTTCTTTATCATTATGAGTGATAAAATAAAGAACGCTGGTTCAAATATTAACAGCGGAAATTTTTTTATTAAATATTTTTCTAAAAAATGGTTTTTTCTGTTATACATCGTATTTATTTTATTTTTTTTTTTGCATATATTTTTGTATATGTATATTTTTTCCATTAAAAATCAACAACAAATAAAAAAATAAGTAAGGAAAGTCTAAAGTCGGGCGGGGCCGACTATATTATACCCTGCACCACTTAATTTTCTTAATTTTCGATACCATATCACATCCGTCAAATGTGTTGGGTGCTATATATAAAGGTTTGTCCCAAATACATACATTTAAATATCACTCGATTTGGACAGAATTTGATAGACTTTTACAAAATCTATAGACTCAAAATTTAAGCTGGCTAATGCACTAGGGTGGAACAAAATTTTAGTAAAAAACAAGTAAGGAAAGTCTAAAGTCGGGCGGGGCCGACTTTATTATACACTGCACCACTTTGTAGATCTAAATTTTCGATACCATATCACATCCGTCAAATGTGTTGGGGGCTATATAAAGGTTTGTCCCAAATGCATACATTTAAATATCACTCGATCTGGACAGAATTTGATAGACTTTTACAAAATCTATAGACTCAAAATTTAAGTCCGCTAATGCACTAGGGTGGAACACAATGTTAGTAAAAATATATGGGAAACGTTTAAATCTGAAGCAATTTTAAAGAAACTTCGCAAAAGTTTATTTATGATTTATTGCTCGATATATATGTATTAGAAGTTTAGGAAAATTAGAGTCATTTTTACAACTTTTCGACTAAGCAGTGGCGAATTAATAAAGAAAATGTTGGTATTTTGACCATTTTTGCCGAAATCAGAAAAACATATATATGGGAGCTATATCTAAAACTGAACCGATGTCAACCAAATTTGGCACGCATAGCTACAATGCTAGTTCTACTCCCTGTGCAAAATTTCAACTAAATCGGAGTTAGAAATTGGCCTCTGTGGTCATATGAGTGTAAATCGGGCGAAAGCTATATATTAGAGATATATCCAAATCTGAACCGATTTCAACCAAATTTGGCACGCATAGCTACAATGCTAATTCTACTCCCTGTGCAAAATTTCAACTAAATCGGAGCAAAAAATTGGCCTCTGTGGGCAAATGAGTGTAAATCGGGCGAAAGCTATATATGGGAGCTATATCTAAATCTGAACCGATTTCAATAAAATTTGGCACACTTGACTACACTACTAATTGTACCCCTAGTGCAAAATTTCAAACAAATTGGGCCAATACTCTGGCTTCTAGGACCATATTAGTCCATATCGGGCGAAAGATATATATGGGAGCTATATCTAAATCTGAACCGATGTCAATAAAATTTTGAACACTTGACTATACTACTAATTGTACTCCTAGTGCAAAATTTCAAACAAATTGCGCCAAAAGTCTTGCTTCTAGGACCATATTAGTCCATATCGGGCGAAAGATTTCAACTAAATTCAGCCAAAAATCTAGCTTATGGGGCCATATAAGTCCATATCGGGCGAAAGATATATAAATCTGAACCGATTTCTTCCAAAATCAATAGGGTTCTATTCTGACCCAAATTTGGAACATGTGCCAAATTTGAAGGCGATTGGACTTCAATTGCGACCTAGACTTTGATCACAAAATGTGTTCACAGACAGACGGACGGACGGACGGACAGACGTACATGGTTATATCGACCCTGAGCATAATTGCCAAAGACACCGTGTGTCTATCTCGTCTCCTTCTGGGTGTTACAAACATATGCACTAACTTATAATACCCTGTTCCACAGTGTGGCGCAGGGTATACATATCATAATTTGTAAAACCTTCTCAAAAGAATTTCCATGCAAGTGAAAAAGTTAATCGTCACAGTTTATTATTTTTATACTTTTTTATTGATTTTCTATTCTTTTTTTTGCAAAATTTAATTGTCCAAAACATACATTTTCATTTAAAACGGCCTTTGCACTATGGCTGAAATCGCAAAAAGTCAAATTTTCAACTATAGGCCGATATGGATCTAGTTAGGCATGGTTGTTAATGGCCATATACTCGTACTAGCACAATGTACCAAATTTAAACTGAATGAAATTTGCTCCTCCAAGAGGCTCCAAAACCAAATCTCGGTATCGGTTTATATGGGGGCTATATATGATTATGGACTGATATGGACCACTTTTGGCATGGTTCTAAATATCATGTACTACCACCACGTAACAAATTTCAACCAAGTCTGATGAGTTTTTCTTCTCCAAAAGGTACCGGAGGTCAAATCTGGGGATCGGGTTTTCTCCTTTTTCCGAAAGCGCCATTACTTATCGTTATTTACCCGTATTTATAATCAAGGACATGTTACGTATACGTTATACATGTACCACATGCTAACTCATACGCCACCATGTTCCACACAAAAAGTATATACGGCCGTAATTTCGGTTAGGCCGAATCTTATGTACCACTATGGATTGCGTAGAAACTTCTTCTAAACACTGCCATCCACACTCGAATTACTTAAGTTGCGGTAACGCTTACCGCTGGCAAGGTATCTTAAAACCGCCAAACACCGTCTTCTAAATTGTATGTAAGTCCATACGTGGTATATATTAAATCAAAAAAGATCGATTAAATACGTATATAAATCAGTTTGACAAAATTTTCTATAGAAATAAAATATTGACAAAATTTTCTATAGAAATAAAGTTTTGACAAAATCTTCTATAGAAATGTAATTTTAACAAAATTTTCTATAGAAATAAAATTTTAACAAAATTTTCCATAGAAATACAATTTTGTTAGATTATTTTTGGCTCGAGTGGCAACCATGATTATGAACCGATATGGACCAATTTTTGTGTGATTGGAGATCGGATATAACTATAGACCGATATGGACCATTTTTGGTATGGTTGTTAACGGCCATATACTCGTACTAGCACAGTGTACCAAATTTAAACTGACCCGGATGAAATTTTCTCCTTCAAGAGGCTCAAAACCAAATCTCGGAATCGGTTTATATGGGGGCTATATATGATTATGGACTGATATGGACCACTTTTGGCATGGTTGGTAAAGATCATATACTACCACCACGTACCAAATTTCAACCAGATCGGATGAGTTTTGCTTCTCCAAAAGGCACTGGAGGTCAAATCTGGGGATCGGTTTATATGGCGGCTATATATAATTAACATATAGACCGATGTGAACCAATTTTTGCATGGTTGTTAGATACCATTAACCAACACTATGTACCAAATTTCACCCCGATCGGATGAAATTTGCTTCTCTTAGAATCTCCGCAAGGCAAATCGGAGGATCGGTTTATATGGGGGCTATATGTAATTATGGACCGATGTGAAGCAATTTTTGCATGGTTGTTAGAGACTATATACTAACACCATGTACCAAATTTCAGCCGGATCGGATGAAATATGCTTCTGTTAGAGGCTCCGCAAGCCAAATCATAGGGTTCGTTTATATGGGGGCTATACGTAAAAGTGGACCGATATGGCCCATTTGCAATACTATGCGACCTATATCAATAACAACTACTTGTGCCAAGTTTCAAGTCGACAGCTTGTTTCGTTCGGAAGTTAGCGTGATTTCAACAGACGGTCGTACGGACAGACATGCTTAGATCGACCCAGAATTTCACCACGACCCAGAATATATATACTTTATGGGGTCTTAGAACAATATTTCGATGTGTTACAAACGGAATGACAAAGTTAATATACCCCCATCCTATGGTGGAGGGTATACAAATTTTGGGTATTCATGTTGAAAAGCCGAAATCAAATGGTAGTGGAAACGGTGATGAAAAGCATTTTTCACACGAAAGAGAAAAGAGCATTTTCTCGCAAGGTCCTTTTAGCATCTTTTATTGGCATCTTTTGTTGGCATTATTATTGGTTTTTTAAACATTTACACCCAATCTTAATTGCTTTCTCCTCGGAATTTGGAAATGGCACTCAAAAGTCTTGGCATCATTGCACTAAAACTAGTGAATTATTTTCCACAACATATGAATGGTCTCCGATGTCCTCCACAATATACAAAATATTACTATATTTTAGTAGTAAATGTTGATTTGCTTGCAGAAAATTGATCTGAGGTTCGAAACAAGTGTTATAAAAAAGATCGACCAGGTACTGCTCGTAGGGATTCTAGAGTGCACAATATCCTTCATATGCATCTCAGAGCAATGGATAACTCTGGCTCATATATTTCTTGTTCACAAGATTCTACACATACTATAATTTGAAAAAATCAAAAAACACACACACACACACACAAATCAATTTACTCGGAATGTCACTAAACGTTTTACAATGCTTGGATTACCAAAAAAAACTAAAATTGCAAAAAATTTTATTAAAAAGTAGTCGTATGAACTTTGTGTGTATTAAAAAGTTGTTCATAATTCTATACGCTACATTACCTCTTACCTTGATTGTTTGGTAACATTTTCAATAGTTCATGAGCTGTAGTAAGAAACCCGAAAAAATTAGTGAAAAAAATTCAATTTTTTCGACATTTTTGGGGTTTTGAGCATGACGATGAAATTTTTCCGACTTAATATATTCAGCAGTTTTGTTTGCCTAGTCAAGAGCAAAAACAAATAACACAATTTTTCGAGGTATTTATAGCCAGTACTCTAAAAAGGGGCGTGGCCAAAAGGACTGCATCGGAAGTGGAAAAAACTCGATGGGGGATTCCAAGATGCGCTTTAAAAGAAATGTTTGTGGAACAACTTCCATTTTTTTGCTGGGGTTTTTAAGTCTAAAGGTTCTTGTCCGAATACCTTTACCCTGTTGGTTACGCTACTTTTGTAGCGTAGTTAACACATGGTTTTAAACTGATATCAAAACAGTAATGAAAAAAAATCAAACGAACTGAAATCTATTGAAACAAAATTCTCGAAATTATTGTTGGTTCATTTTGTAAGTTTTTTTCTCTTTAATTCAAAAACGCTATATTATATTGCTTTTACTTTTAGAAAAATTTGTTTTATTTAAAGAAAAATTTGTTTTAATTATTTAACAAAAAAATAAAATACAAAGATTAATAACTTTTTCAATTAAAATTTCACAAATTTTAAGTAATTTTCCCTAGACATATTGTAAGTTGCTTGTCATAAAATTTCGGTTGCGCAATCTTTCATATTAGATCAATATTTTTCGACATTGTAGATTGAAACTAGTTCCTCACGATAAGGTGGTTTTCATTTCGTATAACCATTACCAGAATATTAACCACCATCACCATCACCATCATCAATATAAATGAGTTTGCAATTCTCTTTCATTCGTTTTGCTCTCTTTGAGGGGCTTGTTGTCCAGAAAACTGGAAAAGTTTGTCTTTGTCGCTGTGTGTGAGACAATTTTTTTTTGCTTTGAGACAAAAATAGAGATTATTGGATATTGGAGGAACAGCAATAGTGGCAGATTTCTATTCTCCCACTCAGTCATCACCGCCGATGGCAGAAAAACAACTGCAGTCAAGAGGACCAGAGAGTCAAGAGTGAAAATAACAAAGTTTTAATACACAATTCTTAATTAATAATAAATTCCATTTGAAAGTGTTAAATGTGGAGAGAACACCTCTTCACATCTCCCGTTTCTTATATAGAAAAGTCGTTCTCCATAGAACTCACTTTATTACGAGTATTTGAGCATTTCAATTGAATTCGACGAACTCTTGTGCTTTAATGAAATTCATTCCGTACATTCGGATGTGTGGGATTTTTCGACACATTTGCATTGGAATGGCTTTTCGTCAATTTTGACTGCATGTTGTAAGGACTGACTATGTAGTAGTCATTGAGTAGCATTGAAGCTGCAGTTTCGGATGAATTACCATCTTGATGACAAATCGATTTACGATCGACATCTGACTAAATGAAGTATAAAATCCTTGAAATTTTAATTAATTTTAAATGCATATTTAAATATACAGCTGAGTCGTTTTTGAGTGGTGTATAGAAAGCCTTATGCCATGGCCAAGGGCATAACATACGGTTGTCAATTAAATCCAATGAAATTTTGAAAAATCAATATCAGGGCTATTGCAAAGCTACCCAACTTTTTTTTGGGGGGGGGGGGGGGGGGTAAAGAAATTTAAACTAAATGTATATTAAATTTAAATTAAATATTGACATTTGAATTTAATTTGGGGCATTTTATATTACTTTTTGGGGATAACTATAATTTAAATAAAATTTTAAATAATAAATTAAAATTAATTATAATTTTAAATTGGACATTTAAAATTTCAATTAATGTAAAGTAATTGATTTGGACACAAAGCCAGCCTGCGTTGATATCAGGCTAATATAAAAATTTAATTAAAATTATTTGAATGACAGTTGATGTTATTAATTATTTCTAATTTTACAATTATTATTCGAGCTTAATGGACAATTTTAGATTAAGGAACTTTTTATTAATGAGTCATTGAAAAGAAAACGCCAGATACATATCTACACACGCCTATACTGTACATGCTTCGGTTCGGGCGAATGAATCTTTCCACAGTCTTCAGTATAGATCTGGCTGGGAGAGATAACTCAATTTTTCCTTATGAAGATAACATTTGGGAATTATCCTCTTACAAATTTAATCATCTTTATTAATTATTGGCCAATAAATATAAATCGCTCTATTATGATACGAAGTTAGCTTAAAGCTAGAATTCTCTCGTATTTATCAAATAAAAATTTTATGCATTTTCATTCCCAGTTTTGTCGCATCTAAGCATTTGCGAATACCTTCATAATCTTGGCCAAGTCTATGGTATTCATACTTAAATTAAAGAACACTTGGATGTTGTTATGATTTCATATTTGTTTACCGTAAAAACAAAAACCCTAAAACAAACGGAAACGGAAGTCATTCAAAATGCACATATACAATTGTTTGTTAGCGGAAATTCTCCTTTACTTTCGTTATATTTCCCCTTGGAAGGGAATAGCAACTTGAGAACCTTGATATTCAAAGTATGACTTGCATTGCTGATGTTGCAAATTTCATGACTGCATTGGAGCAATACAGTTACAGTAGCTGTTTTCTCGTTTCTCCTCTTGTGTCATCTAAAAGGATGAAACAAATATTAATTACATGGCCTTGTTTAAGTGGAAAGTTCTTAGAAAACTTCGTTTTGAGGAAGTTTGCCCATAACTAAAACTGCATAATATTCTAATTTTTAAATATTCTAAGTAGGATTTATATGTCATAGTGCAGATATTCTGAAACTTTTTGGAGGCCATTTCAGAGAAATATTGTGAAGTTTTCTGGATTTCGGTTTCCAAATGGCGGAGAATACAATGGAAAATTGTGCCACAATCTTCGTATGGAACTAGGTGGCGTATGAGTTAGCATAGGGTATATATATATCACGTATACGCAACATGTCCTGTAAGCAGAATAAAAAATCTACTTTTTCTTGAAATTTGGAAGAGTGGACGTTGCAACTTCTTGATATTTTATAACATAAAAGTCAGTTTCCCATTTTTCGAGTTTTGAAAAATTCCATTTTTTCGATACTTTACTTCCGTTTTACGAGTTTTGCAAAGGACGAAATTTCGATATTGCGACATTTCCAAAATTTGTGAAAGTCTGCTTCTTGACACTTTACAATTTTTCAAATGCATAACTAAACTGTATAATATTCCAATTTTTATACCATCCACCATAGGGTGGGGATATATTAACTTTGTCATTCCGTTTGTAACAAATCGAAATATTGCTCTACGACCCTATAAAGTATATATATTCTGGGTCGTGGTGAAATTCTGAGTCGATATGAGCATGTCCGTCCGTCCGTCCGTCCGTCCGTCTGTTGAAATCACGCTAACTTCCGAACGAAACAAGCTATCGACTTGAAACTTGGCACAAGTAGTTATTATTGATGTAGGTCGGATGGTATTGCAAATGGGCCATATCGGTCCACTTTTACGTATAGCCCCCATATAAATGGACCCCCAAATTTTGTTTGTGATTGCTCTAAGAGAAGCAAATTTCATCCGATCCGTCTGTAATTTGTTAGGTGGTGTTAGTATATGGTCTCTAACAACCATGCAAAAATTGGTCCATATCGGTCCACTTTTACGTATAGCCCCCATATAAACGAACCCCCAAATTTGGCTTGCGATTGCTCTAAGAGAAGCAAATTTCATCCGATTCGGTTGAAATTTGGTACGTGATGTTAGTATATGGTATCCAACAACCATGTAGGAATTGGTTCATATCAGTCCATAATCATATATAGTCCCCATATAAACCGATCCCCAGATTTGACCTCCGATGCCTTTTGGAGAAGCAAAATTCATCCGATCGGGTTGAAATTTGGTACGTGATGTTAATATATGGTAACCAACAACCATGAAGGAATTGGTTCATATCAGTCCATAATCATATATAGCCCCCATATAAACCGATCCCGAGATTTGGTTTTGGAGCCTCTTGAAGGAGCAAATTTCATCCGATCCGGCTGAAATTTAGTATATGGTGGTATCTAATGACCATGCAAAGATTGGTCCACATCGGTGCATAATTATATATAGCCCCCATATAAGCCGATCACCAGATTTGACCTCCGGAGCCCCTTAGAAGAGCAAAATTCATCCGATTCGGTTGAAAGTTGGTACGTGATGTTAGTATATGGTATCCAACAACTATGCAGGAATTGGTTCATATCAGTCCATAATTATATACAGGCCCCATATAAACCGATCCCCAGATTTGACCTTCGGAGCCCCTTGGAAGAGCAAAATTCATACGATGCGGTTGAAATTTGGTACGTGATGTTAGTATGTGGTAACCAACAACCATGCAGGAATTGGTTCATATCAGTCCATAATTTTATATAGCCACCATATAAACCGATCCACAGATTTGACCCTCGGTGCCTTTTGGAGAAGCAAAATTCATCCGATCTGGTTGAAATTTGGTACGTGGTGGTAGTATATGGTCTCTAACAACTATGCAGAAATTGGACCACATCGGTGCATAATTATATATAGCCCCCCATATAAACCGATCACCAGATTTGACCTCCGGAGCCTCTTGGAAGACCAAAATTCATCTGATTCAGTTGATATTTGGTACATGGTGGTAGTATATAGTCTCTAACAACCATGCAAAAATTGGTCGAAATCGCTCCATTGTTATATAATGGCCCCATATAAACCGATCCCCAGATTTGACCTCCGGAGCCCCTTGGAAGAGCAAAATTCATCCGATTCGGTTGAAATTTGGTACATGATGTTAGTATATGGTATCCAACAACCATGCAGGAATTGGTTCATATCAGTCCATAATAATATATAGCCCCCATATAAACCGATCCCGAGATTTGGTTTTGGAGCCTCTTGGAGGAGCAAATTTCATCCGAGCCAGTTGAAATTTGGTACATTGTGCTGGTATATGGCCGCTAAGAACTATGCCTAACCAGGTCTATATCGGTCTACAGTTATATATAGCCCTCAGATAAATCGATCCCCAATCATACAAAAATTGGTCCATATCAAGTTCATAATAGCATATAAGCGACCCCCATATTTCAATTCTGGATCTCTACGTACCGTGCAAAAGTCCATATCGATTCGTAATTATTTGTAGGCTTACCTACACATACCTTTTTTGTCTAATATATACCACGTATGGAATAACTCACAATTTAGAAAACGATGTTAAGAAGTTTTAAGATACCACAACCCAAGTATTTCGATTGCGGATGACAGTCTTTCGTAGAAATTTCTACGCAATCCATGGTGGAGGGTACATAAGATTCGGCCTGGCCGAACTTACGGCCGTATATACTTGTTTGATTTTAATTTTATGTGATATTTTTTCTGTGTATCATGTCCTCATTGCAGATAAAGTATCATGAGTTCAATTCCTCTATCGGCCGAATACCAGAAAGTTTTTCAGCGATGGCTTTTTTGAATGTTTTTTGCCATTATGTAAAACGCTGTTCGGACTTGGCTATCACAACAGATACAACAGTCTTAGCTTGAAAGAACGGACTGTCACTATGCATAATCTAACCCAGCCTACATTAGAGACGATTTCTAAAATAAAGTGCATGGTAAGACTGATTTTTCCCATCAATATTTCGCCATAATAATTTTAGTATATTCGGTACGTATGGGAAATCATTGCGTCCATGGAAATAATATCATTTTCTCTGAAATGTCAAATCATTATGGCTTGAAGGATCTTAGCATTATCAGTTAGATTTCAAACTTCATTGAGATGCAGAACAGTTCACGGTATTGGTTCTTGGACCAATCTTTTCCTATGATTCACACCGAATTCTATAGAAAAAATACTCCACTAAACAAAAAATCACAAAAAATCCATTTTGTTTTCAAAAAAACTCATTTTTCCTTTTCATTTATAGAATCTTAAATAGGAACAGGACATTTGTACATAGCATTCAATTTGTTAATGTCACTCTTGCTCATACCACGACGTTGACCCATTATACCAGAAGCTTCTTCCTCCTTCAAAGGAACAATGGTCATTTCACCATTGGCTGAGAAAGCATAGGCTGAATAATGCAAAACACTGCCATAGTCATATTCCTCATCGAAATCATCGACCACTGTCTCATCGTATTTGTTGAAATTGTGAATGGTGCCATCTTGGATGTTGGTTTCATTGATGAAGACATACTCATCACGATTGGCAGCACTTTGCATGTGATAGAAACCCAAAGTGTGAAGGAATTCATGGACTACAGTACCCAAACGGAAACAGCCCTGATCGAGAGGATAATTCTCGAGATTGTAGGACTGAGCCCCAGCATTGCGATAGCCGACACTGGAATAGCAACCACCAGACATGCTGGTTATATTCACATAATTCTTCGTTTCTTCTGTGGCTTCTTTGAAACGAATACAGGAGACATCTTCGAGTAGTTGCATGCCGCGCAAAATGTGATTACGATGGGGCTCATCTGAAAAGAAAATCGGAAATCCATTAAATTATTTTGCATAACCTCCTCCAATAGGTGCCCCTACTCACCCAAAACGGTGTAGAATTTGTAGTAGACAATTGCATCGGGCCATTTGTAAACTTCATTTCTTAATCCGTTTCTTGTAATATCATCGATAACCATATCACCTTCCACATAGCCAGCGGTTAATTCAGGATCTGTTTCCATCCTTGTAACCATGGGCAAGGCCCAGACAAAACCCATTAGGGCTGCACATATTACCAAACGTCCCAAAAGTTTCATGTCCGCTTGTAGTGATACCCGTGAGAAATTCAACAAAGCACTGGTCTAATTCTAATGGTGCTGTGGTCAATCGCTTAATATTGATTTTGCCAATATTCGCGTAAATATCTAATCACTATTTTTTTTATTCCTCCTTCTGATAACCATTATTTATGGTCTAATAGTTGTAATCACATCGTAATACAATCCATATGGGTTTCTCTAAAATGGAATTTATGATGAGACTTCGTCTCCGTTTTGGCTTGCGGTTACCATAATTTAATTTTGTCAATCTTATCGCAAAATAACCATGGACAGTAGCCACAATAGCCGATTATTTTCATGGGGTCTTCGTGGTGATTGTTATCTGAGTACCACAATGTCAAGATAATTTTTTGGAAAATGCTAATGTATAAGACATTACAAAAGTGATTACAATGGATTGTTGTACAGATAAAAGGGCGATTTGAATATGATTGTATATGAAAGTAGGCACAGATTTGTTCGAAGCTAATCCATTTATTTTTTTTTTGTATCGCCCTCATATATACCCATGTTCCAATTGGACTTATTTAGTAGAGACGGTATCTCTTTTGGTTTTGACCAAACTTTGATATTCAGTGAGCGTTCGATTTTCGTTAAAAAACAAATCAACGAACAGTCGAACGAAATTTAAAATTCCTCAAGATAAGGAAAATTATAAATATGTTTTGAGAAATGAAAACAGCATTAGTTTTCGAATTATTTCAACGTTGTATGGCAATATTTTCGTTTATACAGTGCCGGTGATATGTATTGCAACCAGCTTCAGGATACTATAATTTCTAAAACGGCTCGTCTGGCAGCTGACAGATTTATTCCAGTGACAGTTAATTTTCTTACTCACAAGCTTACAAACACATTTTAATCTATTTCAATCAGAAATAAAGTTATTCATGATGGAATATGATAGTGCAATTGCTTTTAGATGGAAAAGCACAAATGGCTATCGTAAGAGTCCTCCAGCATTGAATTGTATATAAATCTTTTGTATCTCGTACCTTAGCTCGTTACCGTGATAATGGCAGTCTTACATCGTGTCCAAAAAGTGGACTAAAACAACGATAGCAACGCTAAAAATGTTGCATTACACACCATTTAACTTGTGTATGCCATAAATATTAATTGTATTGGCCACATGTGATACAAACGAAACACAAAGTACTTACGTACTCGAAAATAGTGCTCTCTTAACTTAACAGCGTTTATTTAAATCTAATTCATCATCCTTAAAGTATGCTCCATATTCTTGTGCGGTGGAACGTATTCACAATAGCCAATGACCATTGAAAAATCTTTGAATTTGCCATTGTTTTTAAAAATATTTTTATTCGAAGCTTATGCCGAAGCTTATGTACCCTCCACCATGGATTACGTAGAAACTTCTTCTAAACACTGCCATCCACAATCGAATTACTTGGGTTGCGGTAACGCTTGCCAATGGCAAGGTATCTTGAAACCTCCTAACACCGTCTTCTAAATTGTAAGTCCATACGTGGTATATTTTAAATTAAAAAAGACCGATTAAATACGTATATACAGTTTGATAAAATTTTCTATGGATATTAAATTTTAACAAAATTTTCTATAGAAATACAATTTTGACAAAATTTTCTAAGTAAATAAAATTTTGGTAGATTATTTTGGCTCGAGTGGCAACCATGATTATGAACCGATGTGGACCAATTTTGGTATGGTCGTTAGCGGCCATATACTAACACGACGTTCCAAATTTGAACCGGATCGGATGAAATTTGCTTCTCTTAGAGGCTCCGCAAGCCAAATCTGGGGATCGGTTTATATGGGGGCTATATATAATTATGAACCTATGTGGACCAATTTTTACATGGAAGTTAGAGATCATATACTAACACCACGTTCCACATTTGAACCGGATCGGATGAATTTTACTCCTCCAAGAGACTCCGGAGGTCAAATCTGGAGAACGGTTTATATGGGGGCTATATATAATTATGGACCAATTCTGGCACGCTTATTAGAGACCGAACACCATGTTCCAAATTTCAACCGGATCGGATGAAATTTGCTTCTCTTAGAGGCTTCGCAAGCCAAATCTGGGGATCGGTTTATATGGGGGCTATATATAATTATGAACCGATGTGGCCCAATTTTTGTATGGTTGTTAGACACCATATACCAACACCATGTACCAAATTTCCGGATCGGATGAAATATGCTTCTCTTAGAGGCTCCACAAGCCAAATCTGAGGGTCTGTTTATATGGGGGCTATAGGTAAAAGTGGACCGATATGGCCCATTTGTAACACCATCCGACCTACATCAATAACAACTAGTTGTACCAAGTTTCAAGTCGATCGCTTTTTTCGTTCGGAAGTTAGCGTGATTTCAACAGACGGACGGACGGACGGACATGCTTAGATTGACTCAGAATTTCAACACGACCCCGAATATGTATACTTTATGGGGTCTTAGAGCAATATTTCGATGTGTTACAAACGGAATGATTCAGTTAATATACCCCCCCCCCTTCATAGGGTGGTGGGTATAAAAATATTAGATCTACAACTTTTATCCACATAGTAGGGGAGCCACCGTGGTGCAATGGTTAGCATGCCCGCCTTGCATACACAAGGTCGTGGGTTCGATTCCTGCTACGACCGAACACCAAAAAGTTTTTCAGCGGTGGATTATCCCACCTCAGTAATGCTGGTGACATTTCTGAGGGTTTCAAAGCTTCTCTAAGTGGTTTCATTGCAATGTGGAACGCCGTTCGGACTCGGCTATAAAAAGGAGGTCCCTTGTCATTGAGCTTAACATGGAATCGGGCAGCACTCAGTGATAAGAGAGAAGTTCACCACTGTGGTATCACAATGGACTGAATAGTCTAAGTGAACCTGATACATCGGGCTGCCACATAACCTAACCTAACCTAACCTATCCACATAGTACATCAATATTCTTTGCAATTTTCCCCTAAGTATATCCCCCACCCTAAATACACCAAGGTATTGTCTTTCACCCAATGACAGAGTGCATGAGAGCGAAAGAGAATAATTAATGACTTCCTCCAAAGCGGTAGATAATCATTGAAATTTACTTAAAATACACCCAGTAATTAATAATGAACTGAAATGACATGTGTGACGTCGAAATTCTTATCTTGGACACTCTTGGTTACAAATGTGTTGACGGAGGGGTGGGTAGTGGATAGTGAATAGTGACATTGTAAATGTTAGTCATTTAGTTCATTTAGTGAGATAAACGACGATTTAAGTCAGTTCCTGATAAGAATGGATTTGATTTTCAGGTGTGTGTTATTTGCATTGTCATGCCGTGGCATTGTGTGGATCTTTGTAATTATTCTATGGCCATAATGTCCATTTCTCTATTGTCTTTTGCATTCATTCGGTCATTCAAGATAGGAATCTCTAAGAGTTAAGACCTCTATAAATTATGCACTTTGTTTGTCTTAGAAATGACATCCGATTAGACATTGGACACTTTATATTAATTAC